>NW_028318006.1:2307500-2469285 GCF_062004578.1 Staurois parvus | reverse complement strand
TAGGGGGGAGGGGAATGCGCCAGTAGAGAGGGAGAGATTGAAGATGTGGGTGAGGGAGCATATAGAGATATATATACAACTTCTCATAAACCAATACAAACAAAATGCAGGGTAACGCATGAACCAATGCTTTCAAATGGAGTGCATTTGGATGAACTGCTTCATTGCATGTTTTGTCCTGCAGGTGTTCTTCAAGTCAATTGAATGGACCAACATGTTGCATTGATTATGTGTTGTGCACCATGGTACTATGTGAATCTCAAGTCACTGAGCCTCTTTTCCAAACTTTTATATTGTGTGCTCTTGGGTATATGAAGGCTGAAGATCTGTATAAGCTGCATTTGGAACATTTTCTCAGCAAGTTTCCCACCCACTCTGCTTATTTTCATGGTATGTTTTATCTGGTCTGTCATCCATTTGCTGTGGCCAATTTCTTCCAAAATCAGTTTGTGTTTTTATTTATTTATTTGCTTAAGGTTTTGGAGGTTTTAAAGATATTGGTTTGGGCTTGGATACTTTCTGTAGTCACATAGGATATTTTGAAAACATGACACATTTAAAACACATGGTAATGAAAATTAAAGCATTTTTTCTTTGTGAATGAGCCCTCAACCTATGACCAGCTCTACCACTATCCCTATTAGTCTACTACCAAACATTCTTGGGTTGGTTAGTAATATAGTTGTACTTTAGTCTTTGCTATTTATTTAGAAATTGGAAAAAAAATTACAGTGGTAATAATGACATGGGCAGTCTTAGATAGTATCAGAATCATTCAACAATCTCCTCAACTTTCTTTTTGGTCCTTTACAGCCACAACTCAACTTTAATTGGAAGATAAAATAAAAAGACAGCTGTTGCAGAAATGCTAACCGGGAATGTAGAACAGTTTTTTAGTACTTTTTTCTCTACAACAAGATGTTAGCTTTCTGAGCTGAATGACAGCCAGGGTCATTTGCCCCACCTCCAGTTAGCCCAGGGCATCAAGGACCTTGTGCAAAGGAATGTTTCAGAGAGTGGCATCACTGTTTGTAGTGTTCAGTAGCTGTACACCACCAGAGGATGAAGTGAAAAGAAAAGTGGTATAGTTGGTTCTCCAAGGGTAGTGAGAACTGGATGGGCAGGAATGCAAAGCAGTGGAGTTGGACTCTAACAGGCAGCTTTCTTGGTTAGAACAGACTCACAAGGCAGGAGCAGCGAGGGCAAGCTTGATTTTTACAGGTGAAGCAGAGATCTGCATATAACTACAGCTGTCTAATGCAGGACATACATGGAATGAATTTCGAACAAATTTTCTTTAGAAAATCGGAAATTTAGTGTGTTTTGTAATCCAATGTTGCCACCATTGATTTCGAAATTCAACCAACTAAGCTTTTAATTTCACCTTATGTTGCTACAGAAAAGAATTTTCGAGGGTAAGAATTTTCTTTTTTTTCCAGGTCACAGCTCCTGCTCATTTCTTTTTCAAATACATTTCTCGCACGATTCTCCCAGAAATTTGTTAGTTTTTCAAAACATTTCCAACATGTCCGATCACTCAAATTTGATGGTTGCTCGAAAATCGAATGTTGCTGTGGCCCACTAATTGTGTGAAATTTTAACAAAAATTCTTGGAAAAGATTTTCGAAAGAATTTGACCCATGTATGGCTTGCATAAATCTCCAGGACCACTTGAACCTGTAGTGCAGTATGGGCAGTATAGGTAACTCTTGATATACACTGCTCAAAAAAATTAAAGGAACACTTTTTAATCAGAGTAAAGTATCAAGTCAATTAAACTCCTGGGATATTGATCTGGTTAGTTAAGTAGATGAGGGGGTTCTTAATCAGTTTCAGCTGCTTTGGTGTTAATGAAATTAACAACAGGTGCACAAGATGGGCAAAAATGAGACAACCCCCAAAAAAGGAATGGTTTTACAGGTGGAGGCCACTGACAATTTTTTCCCCTACTCATATATTCTGACTGTTTTTTACTAGTTTTGCCTTTGGCTATGGTCAGTGTCATTACTGGTAGCATGAGGTGATACCTGGACCCTACAGAGGTTGCACAGGAAGTCCAACTCCTCCAGGATGCCATTGCCAGAAGGTTTGCTGTGTCTCCCAGCACAGTCTAGAGAGCATGGAGGAGATTCCAGGAGACAGGCAGTTACTCTAAGAAAGCTGTACATGGCTGTAAAAGGCCCTTAACCCATCAGCAGGACTGGTATCTGCTCCTTTTTGCAAGGAGGAACAGGATGAGCACTGCCAGAGCCCTACAAAATGACCTCCAGCAGGCCACTGGTGTGAATGTCTCTGACCAAACAATCAGAAACAGACTTCATGTGGGTGGCCTGAGGGCCAGGCATCCTCTAGTGGGCCCTGTGCACACTGCCCGGTACCATAGAGCTTGATTGGCATTTGCCATTGAACTTCACAATTGGCAGGTCCGTCACTGAGCACACTGGCACTGTGCTTTTCACAGATGAGAGCAGGTCCACCCTGAGCACACGTGACAGACATGAAAGAGTCTGGAGAAGTAGTGGAAAACGTTATACTGCCTGTAGCATCCTTCAGCATGACCATTTTAGTGGTGGGTCAGTGATAGTCCATGGGAGGCATATACATAGAGGGATGTACAGACCTCTACGGGCTAGACAACAGCACCCTGAATGCCATTAAGTATTGGGATGAAATCCTTGGACCCATTGCCAGACCCTACATTGGTGCACTGGGTCCTGGGTTCCTCCTGGTGCACAACAATGCCTGGCCTCATGTGATGAGAGTATGCAGGCAGTTCCTGGAGGATGAAGGAAAATATACCACTGAATGGCCTCCACGCACGCCTGACTTAAATTCAATAGAACACCTCTGGGATATCATGTTTCGGTCCATCCAATGCCACCAGCTTGCACCTCAGACTGTCCAGGAGCTCAATGATGCCCTGGTCTAGATCTGGGAGGAAATACTCCAGGACGCCATCCATCGTCTCATTAGGAGCATGCCCAACATCGTCAGGCATTCATACAAGCATGTGGGGGCAATACAAACGACTAAGTACCATTTTGAGTTGCTGCAATGAAATATCAGCAAAAGAAACTCGCTTGCTGCATCATTTTTTCACTTTCATTTTCGGGGTGTCTTTGAATTCAGTCCTCTGTAGGTTGATCATTTTCATTTCCATCAAACGATGGGGCATCCTTACGTTCCTAACACATTACCCAGTCCATAGCAGTATAGATATCCAGCATGATATTTTTCCCCTTTGAGATCTGATGTGTTTTCAAAATGTTCCCTTGCTGCATTTCTGAATTCCAGATTGATGCAATGACAAGTTATAAATCATTGTCTTCAATAGGTCCAGTTTACAACACATTGTATTGGTTTTCACGTTGCGAAAATTGATCTACTAAGCAACTTATTCACTCCCTGGTTATATCTCACCTTGACTATTGTCTAACTAATTGTCTGACTATTGGACTAACTCCCTCCTCATTGGCCTACCTAATTGCAGGCTATTCCCTCGTCAGTCAATTTTGATTGCTGCTGCCAGACTCATCCACCTTACTAATCGTTCCATATCTGCCACCCCTCTCTGCCAATCCCTCCACTGGCTTCCCATTGCCCAACAAATAAAGTTCAAAACATTAACAATAACATTTAAAGCCATTTATAACTCTGCCCCAAATTACATCACCAATCTTGTCTCCAAATATCACCTAAACCATACTCTCCACTCCTCGCACGACCTCCTACTCTCTAGCTCCATTGTCCCTTCCTCCCATGATCCTCTCCAGGACTTCTCCAGAGCCTCCCCCATCCTCTGGAACTCTCTACCCCAATTTATCAGACTATCGCCAACTCTACTCACTTTTAGGCGATCTCTGAAAACCTATCTCTTCAGGGAAGCCTATCTTGCCTTCAGCTAATAATGGAATCTTCTATTCCTCCTACCAGTTCATCCCCCACAGTTATTACCTTTTACACCACTAGCCCCTCCCTCTTAGATTGTAAGCTCCAAGGAGCAGGGCCCTCCAAACCCTCTTGTATTGAACTGTATTGCTACTGTATTGTCTCCCGTTATATTGTAAAGTGCTGAGCAAACTGTTGGCGCTATATAAAGCCTGTATAATAATAATAATAACTGGTTGCATTTAAACACAGCACAATGAGCTACAACACGTTAAGGCATAAAAAATGTATTTTGGCTGCAAACAAATAAAAATCAGCCTAAGAATACAATGCATTACAAAATGTTCATCAATGCAATGCAATGTGCCAAAGAAGTGGACATCAAGTCAAGAGCATGCTAAAAGCTATGAATATAACGCAAATGCAATCTAACAACTCAATGCTAAAATTGATCCTATACTTCATTTAGTTTCCATTTGCTACTTGGGCCTGGCTGCCTCAAACTAAGCTCCACTAATTTTCATTCCCAGTCCAATGGGAGCCCTTATGGGCCAATGAGGCAGTCTCTCTGGACAGTAACGCAGAATCTATGCAGAGCATAGATGTCAGGTCCCAGTAACATAGTGAAACCAAATCAGAAAGAGGCATGGAAAAAACTTTTCTGGCTAATAAATATAAACTTAGCCCCCAAGTGATGTCTGCTCTGAGCTAAGACTATTTCTTTTAAAAGTTCAAAATGGGGTACATATTTATTGTAAATGGATTTAAATGTACTTAATGCAAACACATAAAAAGAAATTATAATACCAAATAAGATGATATTTTATGGTAATAAAATCAGAGAAGCATGAGTTCAGACTGTTTACTATAATTTGCTCATCGATGTTTGCCTTGTTAAATAACCCTGATTTTCTGTGCGATGTAATGAGACCCCTATATAGGAATTCTGGCCAGCTGCATTAGTAAAGCCCCAGGTATGTAGATGTGGTGGAACAGTACCATAACGTTCTGTTTGGCTCGGTCACCACATTTGTTTTTTCAAATGCCACACTTCAGCTACCCACCTCTCCAAATGCTCACTAATTCTGTTCTTCTGAGGTAAACCTCAGAAAACCTGTGCCTTTTTTAAGAAGGGCAGTATGAAAGAAAGGTGTTGTTACTGAATATATCTGCAGTGGTGTCCAGAATTTTTATGTGGAACTTATTAGCATTAGTTCTGCATACATTTGCCAAATCTAGATATTTATTTCCACTTCGTATACTCAATTTCCTATTTGATGCTTTATATTTTTAGTATACCTCTCAACTGTCCCTTTTTTGGAGGGGCTGTCCCTCTTCTGGAACCAAATCTCTTTGTCATTCTTTCCTCCTCATTTGTCCAACTTCTTGGTGTGATGTACAGATATCTATAAAAAATTACTATTCAATTAATAAAGTGTTATTCTGCAGGAAACCTTTATCCTATCTCATAAATATGTTATTTGTAATTAAAGCTAGTATAAAGGAAAGGTAATGATGGAAAAGAAACAATTTGGAGCATAACCAATTATCTCTGGTGTATTCATTCTTTATGGTCTGCATAACTAAAGGCATTGCAGAGATGTGTCCATTGCCTAAATACATTGTTCTAGAAGGTTTCCCTCTTTCCAGTCTCAGAAATTTTAAAGGTATGCCTTATGATGGCCTACATACTTAGATAAACGATCAGTTTCTTTTCTGATTGATCTCTTCTGATAGGAATAATCAATCTATAGTCAAAAACCCACGTAATCAATATGCCAACCACAGCAAAGTGGATCCCAATCTGTAGTTAAAATACGATGATAATAATAATCGATTACATCTCTTTTTTCCACCAGGTAATTGTATAATCTGATGCATCAAATACTGTTCATAATCATGAGCAAAGTATCTCAGTGGTGCTGATCAATGCAAAACAACTGATAATTTTCTGCTCTGGCTGGTCAGCTCAGCTTTAGGCTAGGTTCACACCTATGCAGGTTGTGTTTGAGCCATTTCTGCATTGAGTTTTGCGTTGCGTTTTTGCACCTGCATTTTTGAAGCATTTCTGATGAGTTTGGCGATTTTTTTTTTCATTTTTAAAAATGATTTCTTGTTGTTAGACAGATTTAAAATGCAAAAAAAATGCTTTTCTGCAGCAGTTTCCATTGAAGTCTATAGAATCAAAAAAGCAACGTTTCTGCATTCAAAAAAGTCCCTGACCCTTTCCTAAAAAAATACACTGGGTGAAAACGCGCAGATAAGAACATGTCCCATAGGAAATCATGTTAAATGGACTGTACTGCATTTCTGCAAAACGCTGCAGTAAATGCTTAGGTGTGAACCTAGGGTCATAGAATCTGATCTAAATTAAGCCTAATCACAACCACACATGTTTCAATAAACGAGCAATTTCTTTTCCAAACGATCGCTCCCAATAGGAATAATCCGTTTTTAGTCAGCAACGCATTTGGTTGATATACTGGTACGGGGAAGTGGATTTTGATTAATAGCTGAAAGATCTGACATAATAATCTGATCTAGCGGAATCATAATGTGATTTAAAGAAATATAGTTGGATTCATGACCAAAGCCCCTCAGTGCTGCTTACTGTTGGACAATCACTTTCCACCCTGGCTAAACAACTCAGTCTAATCTAAATCAATCAGAAGGGAAGTTATAGCTATTCAATTTTTAGCTGATGTGATCATTTTTGATCGATTCACACATCATGGATTATAAAATAGAAGATGCATGGCCAACTTGATTGAATTGTACGTGAGTTATGGCTATTCGATTGTTTACGGATTCACTTGCACATTGAACGGATAATAACATTGAACCATGTGACCACCTTTAGGCTAATCCCCTTGCTGATTTTAAAATGATCAGCAACAAGGTTCAGGTCACAACTGCCTACTCCCTGACTGACAAGACAAGTACCTGATAATAAGTGCTCAGATATCAGCTCCATGCCGATCCCTACTGCAAATGGACCCTGACCCTCTACCAACTGATGCTAGCGAAGCCAATGAAAATGGAAGTGTCAGTTGTATGGCCCAATCCTGCAGCGTGCTGTAGATCAGCAGTCCTCAACCTTTTTGGCATAAGAAACCAGTTTTGTGGAAGACAATTTTTTCATGGACCGGGGTTGGGCGATATAAAAGAGCCAAAGAAAATCGGCTAATAGTGTAGTACTTTATTAAAGGTACAGAGTACTACACTATTAGCCGATTTTCTGTGGCTCTTTTGTGAGCTAATTCCTCAGGATTTCTCATCGCGGTTTGCACGCTGCATCGTGTCATCATCCTTATCTAAGATCATCCTGGCCTTCATGGTCCTATGACTGATAGGTGTGCTGCCTGACTTACCTGGGGAAGAAACCAGCTGTTCATGCGCATTTTATATGCGCTTCTGGTGAGTGCATATAAAGGAATACTTTTTACGGATTCACCAGCACTGGATGTCACCTGTTCATGGATTTATTTTCTGGACTTTTTTTTATAACTATTGTTTATCGCAATTGTGTCATTTGATATATGTTCACTATCAGTCACTATTCATTTTATATCACCCAATGCTGACCACTCAGTGTCACGGATACCATCACCACAGTTATCAGTATATTCATTATTGCTATATTAATAACTCATGAACTCTCGCACTTTAGACTGGTAGCGCTGATCAGAGCGCCTCACTGTGTCTGCCTTTTAATATTGCTGCTATTCGTTCTATTGCTGCTTCTATTCACCTTATTATTTATTTATGTATATGCACATATTTTAGAAGTATATTTGATGTATTCATTACTTTAGCGCTGCACCTTTTATATTTCATTCACTAGTGAGGATACCAAGGGCGGTCCTTTAGTGCCAGCAGCTTATACCTTTCTACACACCCATAGCGCTCACTGACACTCCATATACAGATTTGTATGTCTGCCTGCCATCTGCATGCATGGTGGTACCATGACAATGGGGCAAAACTGCAAGCCCACTTACCATACTTCTGGTCTCTAGTGACAACTGCAGATGTCTGTGACGGGATACCAGATGCTCCAGGCCTGAAGCCTGAAGACGTGTGCGGTTCCAGGACAGCACCTCTCCTTGCCTGTCCACCACTGTGCCCTGGCTAGTCACGGTTTGCATTGCTGTTGGAGATTCTCTTTTCCAAGTGGGAATTGTTAAGGGATACTCTGCCTGACGCAGACCCAAAGGTTGCCTTCTCAATGCTCAGCCACAAGATTACTGGATTCCACTTCTGACAAAAAAAGGAGCCAGAAGCTCAGACCAATATAATTTTATTGCAACAGTCACAGTTCCATAAATGCAATAATAAATGTGTCTTTAGAATCAAGTAATACAGTCTCCAAGCATTATCTCACCCCTCTATGCATAGCATCCTCCACTCAAATGAATGCAGCAATGCTCTGTGAGAATGGTGGTGCACCTCTGTGCCCAGCTCCAGGGAACACCTCTGGAGGGAGGCAAGAAGGATAAATCTCAATCTCCAGATAGTGCTCTTCCCTATGGGACGTCCTCTTTATTTAATGAATCCTCCCAGGAAGGAAATAAAATCATCCTCCTTCCTGGAAGGATTTAAAGAGAAACACTTTTAAGGGAACACAAATTCAACCTGCCTACATGTATATTTAACCATTTAGTTTCAGCTGCTTCTAAATGAAAGAGAAAAATAAACACATCTCCTTCTACAAATAATACTTGTAACCAGTAATCAGCTGCTCCAAAGAGAGTTACAACTCATGAAGGACACAGAGCTGGAACCAATAGATCTTGTGCAGATAGCTTACATACAGCAAAATAAAGCAAAACATGAACTTTTGCAGAAGTCATTCAAGGTAAGAAAGGTCAATCTCAAAGATCCATCACAACACCATCAAGTAATCTCGAAATGCCAAACCTGGAATTAAAAGGCTCAATTTCTGGAAATACAGCTTTTCCAAATGGCAAAACTGTGCAGACCAGGAGCTGCAGCATAAACTGCCTCCACCAAGAGATAGTGAGGCTGAGAACAGAAGGGAGATTTAATCAATTTAAAGACAACTTTAGGAACAACATTCATAAGAAGACTGCTGAGAGAAAGCAGTGGCTGCAGCAAAGCTGAATTGTTTAACCACTGCAAGATTGGAAACTTTCACCTTCTTCCTGCCCTGACCATTTTTGAGGTTTCAGTGTTGTTACACTTTGAAGGACAATTAATCATGCAACGATGTACCCTAATTAAATTTAATCACCACTGGTTTTCTTAGTTTCTGTTAAACGTTTTTTCAAATAAATAATCTTTCTTCATAAATAAAGGACAAAATGTATTCTGTTACATTTTGTGGCTAAAATGAACCAAAATCAGTGTATATTATTTAGTCTGTGTGAAAGTTATAGAGCCTACAAACTATGGTATATATATGTGACACTACCCCCTTAAGGGTTGCTTGGTAATTTTTGTGTTCCCTGTCAATCTGAACCTCTCATGAAAGTCCAACCTCTGATGACACCACCATGCTCTAATGACCCAAATAAATCACTCTTGTAAAATGGACTCACACACAGAGTAGTATAAGCCAAATTGAAGCTTATATTGGAATTGGAGGTAACTGAGTCAAGAATAGAAAATAACACTGATATAGAAAGCAAATGTGATCACTCTTGGCAATTGTGAGCAAAAGTAACAACATTCACAATAAAGAAACAGTGACTATTAGCTTTCAGAAATAATCCACTATCTCCAGTGTGCAGGAATGACTATCAATAGCAGATAAGCTCACTGTGGGTCCTCCGAGCTAGATAACAAAGATCATGTCTTCTGCGCACTTGTTGGGGCTCAATTTATGTGAAGTTATATCAAGGGGTGGATGGTAGTTTCTTAGCGTAGTTACATCAAAGATAGTGAGAAAAAGAGGAATATTTTACACTTCCCTGATTGATGGTATGGAATTGGTGCAAGGTTCCCTTTTAAGAGCTCTAATTATGAATTGAGCTTGATGTAGTAAATAGCAGCAATTGGAATAAATGTCTATGGACAAAGGCAAAGGATGAACAGTAGTAAGAATCCTGCCCTGCATAAAGGGAAAGGGACTGCTTGATTCAGTTGGCACTTCTGTACCTTGATCTGTCACTGTATATCCTGCGGTCAGCTTGAATGATAATTGTACTGCAGATGTATCCCAACAGTGGTGTTGATATCACTGGGTAAACTAAGGCAACTCTATGTTCACAACTATGTGCAGATAGATAACTGAGGTGACAGACTATTAATGTTCACTTTGTTGGTGGATGCATGGGTCTCTCTCACCCGATCAATGTGGTTTGTCAGATTGCTGTGATCTGTCTTTCCCAATAGATAGAGACAGCCAATGGGCCCTCTGTTTCAGACTTGGCATTCTGCTCTGTCTTCTGCTGTCAGAGTGGCCTGCATGGCATAGTGGCAGGCAGGGCAGTCAGTAAGTTCTTCACGCTCTCTCTTCCCAGTCCTGGCTCCGCAGCCTAAATCAGCACTCCAGCCTTCAGCACACCTCCTTCTCCTTGCCAATCTCCCAGGCTTTGAAACTTATGTGCCCCCCGCCCACACACTACTTCTCCTGTGAAATGTAGTCCTAGGCACTGTTTATCAGCCAAGTCCTGCTGTTCAGAAATACAAGTTCCAGAGGGCTGTTCAGTCAATGTGAGTAACCCTGCATCGCAGGCTACCGCCATATAATGTCCACTTCAGTGTATTGCATGTAATAATATTTCAATGGGTTACATATATTTAAAAATTGACCAATCCTGTAGTGCTAACTGCCAATCTCAATTCTTGAGGCCCTAAAATTACAGAACAATATAGATACCCCCAAAATTAAGAGAAAACAGGTGGCGCACACACCTAGTGCATTATCCAAGGTTTATTGTAAAGAGTAAAAAATAATAAAAACATACTCACAAACGAAGCATGTATCTAAAAAGCATAGAAAAATGATGATGGCCACAACGGCAGGCAAGGTGTCCTCACTGTCAGTGCGGTCAAATGGCTGAAGTGTTTCAGAGACGAATCCCTTTCCTCAGAGCTAATGAGCAGCCTCTGATGCAGATGTGTAATGGATGAAAAGTGGGAGCCTTGCTGGTGATGCACTGTGTGAGGACACCTTGCCTGCCGTTGTGGTCATCGTCATTTTTCTATGCTTTTTAGATACATGCTTAGTTTGTGAGTATGTTTTTATTATTTTTTACTATTTACAATAAACCTTGGATAATGCACTAGGTGTGTGCGCCACCTGTTTTCTCTTTATCCAGTGACTGATTTCCCCGTGAGGAGGGCTGCACCCCTGAAACATTTCCTTTGGTTTTCGCTGTCCTCATACCCTTGGCTTCCCTTTTGGCTGTGCATATCCTGAGGCACTGGAGAGTACATACGATACCCCCAAAATTACCCATGCTTGGAAAGTAAATAGTCCAAGGTGTGTTTTCAGAGTTATGGTAAGTTTTTTTAATTTGTACTTTTTTCACACAATTTTTTGGAAAATGAAGAAATTAAAGAAATGTTTTTCCACCAAGTTGTCATTTTAACAAGTTATTTCTCACACACAACATATGCATACTTACAATTACACTCCCCAAAAAATTCTACTCCCCCAAGTATGGGAATATCACATGTGTGAAACTTTCACAGCCTAACAGCATAGAGAGGCCTAACATTCAAGGAATATCCTAAGGCTTTTTAGAAGCATAAATTACTTGTCTCATTTCTTGACTACCTATCACGTTTGGACAGTAGAAACACCAATTCTTTTTACACAAAGTTGTCAGTTTTATGAGATATTTTCCACACACATGCATAGCCACAAGGCATAGGGAATTTCACCCTAAAATACATTCTTCTATTCATTTTCCCAAGTATAGGGGGGATACCACGTGTGAGGTTTTTTTTGGACAGTAGAAACACCATTTTTTTTTTACACAAAGTTGTCATTTTTTTTAGATATTTTCCACACACATGCATAGGCACAAGGCATAGGGAATTTCACCCTAAAATACATTCTTCTACTCATTTTCCCAAGTATAGGGATACCACACGTGAGCTTTTTTTTAACGTTTGGACTGATCATGTATCAGACATTGTATCTTGTGTATCATAAAAATCAACCAAAATTGCACAACTCGGCTGACTTCTAAGAGCTCTCTCCAGTGAATATTATCCTGCTAAATGAATGAAATTATCCTACTATGAAGATCTGTTTTCAGGTATTTCCTTTTATGGAGTGACAACTGTTTTCCAATTGCACCTACCATGTTGTCTCCCTATCATATGGTTGACACTACAGATGGCAATGCCAACATATATTGTACAGGCATTCACCATTGTTCACCATTGTTATTATCAGGGATCAGTCTAGTGCAAAATGTGCAGCCCCAGCTGGAGTTAGTGTATGCAGATAAAAGTTGCCAAAAGAGGTTGGAACAGATCAGCAGTGCTGAATGCAATAAAGAAAAAAAAACCCTGTGAAAACAGTATTTAAAAAAAATTATTATATTTTTATTATACACAATACTTTTTAGAAAAGTAAATGTCAGCTACCTAAGGTTTTGAACTAATTTAATGGAAACCTGAGTAGTTGCCTATTATACCTGTAAAGTATTGATGATGGATCCAACGTTCTGAGACTTGCAGGGCTGCTTAGGTGCTATGCCCTCTAACCATACACTGTCCCAAACCTAGTCCAGTGCTCATAATGTCCAGTAATTAAAACACACTGTCTGGAGGTTACATGAGGTTGTAGCCTTAATCTTTGTTTCATTAAAGGGCAAGCCTAGGCAACAAATAACATTTTAGCTTTGAAAGTTTTAGCGCCCAAGGGTAAAAAATATTCCCTTTTGTAAATTATCCTCAAAGAATTTTTGCAGACTTACAAACTAACAGTTAAAAAATTTAAATGATTTATTAAGTGCCATGGATAGACAGCCTTGTACTTACTGCAGAAGTTGCCTTTAATGGTATAACGTTTTAGCATAGATTATTAACTTAAAAAAGAAAGCATCTAAAAAAATGTTTTAATAAATAGCAATCAGTAATGTATGCATTTAAAATATTGAATGTGTCGCGCTCCACTACTCAAAAGTATTTACAATACTCTCCCCTTCAAACGTGCATAATATGGACATCTATACTAATTGATAATAAATAATATAAATAAATAAAATAAATAAATAAATAAATCTAAATAAATATTAATCCATAGTGGTATAATTTAAAATTAAAACACCCATAAAAATACATTATTAAGCACAGCAGACGTTTCATCCCTATACACCAACATAAACCATGAAGGTGCAATAGAGGCAGCTAAATGGGCACTAAAAGATGATCCTGCAACTTCCAATAAGCATAAGAGATTCATTATTAAATGCTTAAAGTTCTGTCTATATCACAATTATTTTTGGTACAGTGGTGAATACTTTCTGCAAATAAGAGGAGTTGCTATGGGCGCTAAGTTCGCCCCTAGCATTGCCAATTTATACATGTCAAAATGGGAGGAGGAATATATCTACAGAAGTCAGAAAAAAGAAATACAAATATATAGTAGGTACATTGATGATATTGTCTTTATATGGGATGGTAACAAGGAAGATTTAGAGGATTTTTATGAGAACCTAAATAGGAATGAAAATAACATAATTTTGAGCTGGAATATAAGTGAAGAGGCTGTAAATTTTCTAGACATACGGATGGTAAAAGAAGGCAATGCAATATATACAAAAAATTCCTTTAAACAGACAGATCGTAATGCATATATACCAACCACAAGCTGCCATTATCGTCCTTGGATCAATAATATGCCCAAGGGTCAATTTATAAGGCTTAAAAGAAATTGTACTAAAGAAATTGACTATAGAGCACAAAGTGAAGTATTAAAACAAAGATTTATAGATAAAGGATATGCAGCGGATAAAATTGAGAATGAAAGAAACATAGTAGGCCATATGGATAGAGACATGATGCTGATTGATAAACCCAAAAAAATCACACAAAACATCGAGGTACCAGTAGTTTTGCATTACAATAAACAATATAAAGCGGTACAAAAAATAATCTCCAAACATTGGAAAGTTCTGAAGTTAGACAAACACTTAAAAGATATAATACCTGATAAACCTGTCAGGAATGGACTAGCCAGCAATGGTGGGACTCACCTGCCTTTTGATCTGCAGTACCAGGGCTGGCCAGCGGATGCTCCCAGCAATCAGAGACTCAACTTTGCAGCCAGCTAACACCTGGAACTGATTATGCTGGGGTATTTAAGGGATGGCCAGACTTGCAGACTCTGCCTTGGTGTTGTGTTTCTCTTGGGCCCTGTATCCTGTTCCTGCTCTCTGTTCCTGTCTGATTCTCTGCTACCTGTTCTGATCCCTGGCTTGTCTGACCATCCCTCTGCCTGACCCTCTGTACTACGCTGCTAGCTACCTGCTGAACCTGGCCTGTGACCCCGACCAATCCCCGCTTGCTCCCCCTGTACCTACCTGCCCAATTGATATTGACCCGGCCTGCCTGACGACGCTTGCTTGTATGTACTGTTATCTGTGGGTGGTTGGTTTGGTTTGTTTGCACTGTATTATGTTTAGTATTGCACTGCGTTTATGTTTGTATTGTTAGTGTTAATAAATTATATTGTTTATCACATATCTGAAGTCTGCGTTTCCCTGCGTCAGTCACACACCTCTGGTCACACCTGGGAGCCCTGACATTACACCAAGGCAAATCCTGACCAGAAGTGGCTGCACAGGGAAGCCATCTTGGCTTGTTGCTGGGAAGGATGGATCTGGATGAGGTTGTGTATTTATATCTGCTAGTGTTTGATGACAGGGAGTATGCTTATCAAACTCTGAAGGAGTATCCCAGGGATCAACTACTAGAATGTATACGGCTCGCTCATGTTCTAGTAGATCAGGGCACAGAGTTCTCTGAGGTGCAGCCATTGATTGAGGTTTGTGCTGAGTTGGTTTCATCTGGTTCCCCCGAATGCAGGGATGAATTTTTGCCACCATTTAGTGCAGACCAGGTAGAGTCCCTGGTGTGGTTATTAGAGGATGATGTGGGTTACTTTCTGGAGCGTTATTCCACATGTTCACCACAGACACTAAGAGATTGTATAAACGCAGTGCAGTCATTGACCAGACAGGCTTTGTGTAAGCTCAGCTTTGTTCAACCCCTACTGCAGACATGGACAGACTTGTTGCACCCAGCCTCAGTCAGCTTACAAAAACCCAGTCCTGCTTCTAACTCTACTCCTGTATTCCCACCAGCTCCTCCAGTTACAGCCCAGTATACTTGGCTATCTACCGCATGTCAGTACCCTGTTCCCACTCGCTGCACCTATCCTGCCTTTAACCCTGTAAAAAAGTCCTCTGTAGCAACTGCTCCCTCTCCTGTTCCATCCTCCAGTTTTTCTGTCTCCAGCTGCTCCATTCGTTTGCAGACCTGCGTTTACTTGCAGTGCTCCAGTAGTTAAAACCAGAAAAAAGCGAAAATTCTTTCCAACCAATACCATCCTGCCAGTATCCAAACCGGTGAACCTGCCTTCCGTGACTCAGCCTGAAGCCTCTACTCAGCCTGAAGCCTCTACTCAGCCTGAAGCCTCTACTCAGCCTGATGCCTCTCTTCAGCCGGATGCCTCTCTTCAGCCGGATGCCTCTCTTCAGCCTGATGCCTCTCTTCAGCCTGATGCCTCTCTTCAGCCTGATGCCTCTACTCAGCCTGATGCCTGCATTCAGCCTGATGCCGCTACTCAGCATGATGAACTGATCCAGCCCGACGATCCTATTAGGCCAGTTGACTCGATGCCCGCTGTTCCGCCAGTTGACTCGGTGCCCGCAGTCTTGCCAGACGACTCGGTGCCCGCAGTCTTGCCAGACGACTCGGTGCCCGCAGTCTTGCCAGACGACTCGGTGCCCGCAGTCTTGCCAGACGACTCGGTGCCCGCAGTCTTGCCAGACGACTCGGTGCCCGCTGTTCCGCCAGTTGACTCGATGCCCGCAGTCTTGCCAGACGACTCGATGCCCGCAGTCTTGCCAGACGACTCGATGCCCGCAGTCTTGCCAGATGACTCGGTGCCCGCAGTCTTGCCAGACGACTCGGTGCCCGCAGTCTTGCCAGACGACTCGGTGCCCGCTGTTCCGCCAGTTGACTCGATGCCCGCAGTCTTGCCAGACGACTCGATGCCCACAGTCTTGCCAGACGACTCGGTGCCCGCAGTCTTGCCAGACGACTCGGTGCCCGCTGTTCCGCCAGTTGACTCGGTGCCCGCAGTCTTGCCAGACGACTCGGTGCCCGCAGTCTTGCCAGACGACTCGGTGCCCGCAGTCTTGCCAGACGACTCGGTGCCCGCAGTCTTGCCAGACGACTCGGTGCCCGCTGTTCCGCCAGTTGACTCGATGCCCGCAGTCTTGCCAGACGACTCGATGCCCACAGTCTTGCCAGACGACTCGGTGCCCGCAGTCTTGCCAGACGACTCGGTGCCCGCAGTCTTGCCAGACGACTCGGTGCCCGCAGTCTTGCCAGACGACTCGGTGACCGCTGTTCCGCCAGTTGACTCGATGCCCGCAGTCTTGCCAGACGACTCGGTGCCCGCAGTCTTGCCAGACGACTCGGTGCCCGCAGTCTTGCCAGACGACTCGGTGACCGCTGTTCCGCCAGTTGACTCGATGCCCGCAGTCTTGCCAGACGACTCGGTGCCCGCAGTCTTGCCAGACGACTCGGTGCCCGCAGTCTTGCCAGACGACTCGGTGCCCGCTGTTCCGCCAGTTGACTCGGTGCCCGCAGTCTTGCCAGACGACTCGGTGCCCACTGTCGTGCCTGGTGACTCGGTGCCCGCCGCTTCGTCTGGGGGCCCGAGACCTGTCGCTCCGCCTGAGGGCCCGAGACCTGTCGCTCCACTTGGGGGTCCGGCGCCCGCCGCTCCGCCTGGGGGCCCGAGACCTGTCGCTCCATCTGGGGGTCCGGCGCCCGCCGCTCCGCCTGAGGGCCCGAGACCTGTCACTCCGCCTGGGGGCCCGAGACCTGTCACTCCATCTGGGGGCCCGATGCCTTTCGCCCCTCCTGGGGGCCCGATGCCTGTCGCCCCTCCTGGGGGCCCGATGCCTGTCGCCCCGCCCGGGGGCCCGACGCCTGTCGCCCCGCCCGGGGGCCCGACGCCTGTCGCCCCGCCCGGGGGCCCGACGCCTGTCGCCCCGCCCGGGGGCCCGACGCCTGCTGCTCCGCCCGGTGGCCCGCTGCCTGCTGCTTCGCCTGGTAATCCGATGTGCCTCTGCCCGGAGTCCTGCCCGATGTGCCTCTGCCCGGAGTCCTGCCCAATGTGCCTCTGCCCGGAGTCCTGCCCGATGTGCCTCTGCCCGGAGTCCTGCCCGATGTGCCTCTGCCCGGAGTCCAGCCCGATGTGCCTCTGCCCGGAGTCCAGCCCGATGTGCCTCTGCCCGGAGTCCAGCCCGATGTGCCTCTGCCCGGAGTCCAGCCCGATGTGCCTCTGCCCGGAGTCCAGCCCGGTGTGCCTCTGCCCGGAGTCCAGCCCGGTGTGCCTTTGCCCGATGTGCCTCTGCCCGGTGTGCCTTTGCCCAATGTGCCTCTGCCCGGTGTGCCTTTGCCCAATGTGCCTCTGCCCGGTGTGCCCCTGTCCGGTGTGCCGCTGCCCGGAGTCCTGCCCGGTGTGCCGCTGCACGGAGTCCTGCCCGGTGTGCCAGTCTTTGATATCCCGCCAGTTACCAGACCCGGGCGGTGGAACATTTTGCCCAGCTAGGACTGTTTGGAGCGTCCTGAGGCCGCTCCTTGAGGGGGGGGGTACTGTCAGGAATGGACTAGCCAGCAATGGTGGGACTCACCTGCCTTTTGATCTGCAGTACCAGGGCTGGCCAGCGGATGCTCCCAGCAATCAGAGACTCAACTTTGCAGCCAGCTAACACCTGGAACTGATTATGCTGGGGTATTTAAGGGATGGCCAGACTTGCAGACTCTGCCTTGGTGTTGTGTTTCTCTTGGGCCCTGTATCCTGTTCCTGCTCTCTGTTCCTGTCTGATTCTCTGCTACCTGTTCTGATCCCTGGCTTGTCTGACCATCCCTCTGCCTGACCCTCTGTACTACGCTGCTAGCTACCTGCTGAACCTGGCCTGTGACCCCGACCAATCCCCGCTTGCTCCCCCTGTACCTACCTGCCCAATTGATATTGACCCGGCCTGCCTGACGACGCTTGCTTGTATGTACTGTTATCTGTGGGTGGTTGGTTTGGTTTGTTTGCACTGTATTATGTTTAGTATTGCACTGCGTTTATGTTTGTATTGTTAGTGTTAATAAATTATATTGTTTATCACATATCTGAAGTCTGCGTTTCCCTGCGTCAGTCACACACCTCTGGTCACACCTGGGAGCCCTGACAAAACCCAAATATATATATAAGAAAGCACCAAATCTGAGAGATAGATTGGTAAAAAACATTTTGGAACCCCCTCACTCTAAGAACACTAGCTTTTTTCAGGGTGTAGGTTTTTACGCGTGTGGACGCTGCTACAGTTGCAGCAGGGTTCAGAGTAACCCCAGGCGCAGACACACTTTTGTTAACACCCACAGTAATAAAGAATACAAGATCAAACAATTTATTTCGTGTGACGCGAGAGGAGTCATTTATGCTTTAAAATGCCCTTGTAACCTCATATATATAGGCAGAACCAAAAGAGCTTTAAAAGAAAGGATTAAAGAACACATGTATAACATAAACAGAGGCTACAAGTATCATCATGTATCACAACATTTTCGTCAATTTCACAATTCAGATGCTTTCCACTTACAGTTTTGGGGAATAGAGAGGCACATTAAGCATTGGAGAGGGGATAATATGATCAGAGAGATTAGCAAGAAGGAGTCAAAATGGATATATGAAATGAGTTGTTTAGATCCTAAAGGCCTGAATAAGGAATTTGACTTATCTTGTTTTATCAGTAATTATTAGTGAAGGGCATATCAGTTTATAAGATTTTAAATCTTTTTTAAATAAATAATAAACACAGCATGCTACGTGCAGTGTACACTCATGTGTGTTTGTAGACAGATGCAGATATGATGTATGTGGGTATGCACATGCGTGTAGATTGTGGTTGTAGTATGATTCTATTTAAGGGTAGTGTATTGATGTAGGTGATTTTCCATATCATCATTCCATAATTATTAAAATAAATTTTTAAAAAAAGATTTTTTAACATTTTATACATTTTCTAAATATAGATTTTAATACAATAAAAGCTTAAACAATATAGGGATATGCATTAAGCATAGTACCGATTTGTGTATAGTCATAGCATTGAACGACTAGATAGCAAGGGGATAAAGTTAATATTTTTAAATAATTATTAAAATTATATTCATTTTTCTTAATTTTATTTTTATTTATATTTATTTTTATTTTTATATTTATTTTTATTTTTATTTATATTTATTTTTATTTTTATTTCATTTTATTTTATATTCATTTTTATTTTAATTTTTATTATTATGTTTATTTTTATTTATTTTTATATTTATTATTATTTTTATTCTTATTTTTATTTATTATTTTTCACATCATTTTATTTTTATATATTTTTCTTTGTAATAATAAAAATTTTCTCTTTACTTTTGTTCTTTCTTTTATAAATTTTATCTTATATATTTCAAATGGACTTATTAAAAGATTCTTATACTGTAAATTATAGGATAATAAGTATTAGAATTACTAATATGTTTAAGTAGAGGTTTTGTGCATTTAATTACTGTATTTGATGGTGCCCAGCTCGGTCACAGTCCTAGTGATATAGAGTCAGAGTAAAAGGTTGTTCTTTAATAAACCCTGTAAATATAATACAAGCAATGTGTTTTACATATACACACATTGTACGAGCACAAGTAATAATATCTGGCCCCATTGAAATGGCCGCCCCTGTGCGGACTCCGAGAAAATGGTGCTGGAACGGCCTATATAAGGGCAGTAGCGTTATGGCGTCTTATTGTATCCCCCTGAGGAAGCCACGTGACCCTGTGGCGTAACGCGTAGGGGAGGGGCTCTGACATCACGACGCCACTTTCAGCAGAACGGCGAGTACTGTTATTGTGCAAGGGCACACATTGAAAAACGCTCTGTATTGCTTTGTGGAATGTGAGTTCGCATTTTACCGGAGACAAATTAAAATCTTTTGTAAAGGATAAAGCACTATGTGGGAATCTTTCTTTTTCATGGCCTAAATTGGAGGAGCAAAAGGGAAGAAGAGGAGATAGGAGATAGACCCCCACAGGACGAGGGGAGATATCCGTATCTATCCATCCAGCCCTCATAACCCAGAAGAAATTGGGAGGCCACCTAGTGGAAGGAAAGTAACATTACAGTCCACTTCAACAGCAATATATTTTCCATATATTTTTATATACAGATTGGGACGTTTATATTTCATCTAAGTTAAGGACAATTAGTATATAGCTCTACTCACTGATTTAGGCTGTATAAGTGAGGTGAGCACACTATACCATCTGCACAGCAAGATTAAATAGAGGTTTCTTTTATTATTTATTATTTTTAAAATTGTTTTGTGTATTTTGCATTTTTGCACATATACGTTTTGCACATATATATCACTATGCCTGGAGGTTTTTTGTTTATCTGATTTGATTAATTTCAATATCACGCACATAGAATTTGAATAGATTTATCAATTTTATTAATTTAGCAGTATTGTATTATAATTAATTACAGCACAAGGGGTGTTTTAATTTTAAATTATACCACTATGGATTAATATTTATTTAGATTTATTTATTTTATTTATTTATATTATTTATTATCAATTAGTATAGATGTCCATATTATGCACGTTTGAAGGGGATCGTATTGTAAATACTTTTAAGTAGTGGAGCGCGACACATTCAATATTTTATTTGTCTATTTTTACACAGTATCATGAGTATGTGTTTTTGTGTTGATGCACCATCACATTTTTAGGAATTAGCTATTTATAAACATTTTTTATATCACCATAGTAGCTCACAAGTACACATTATTATAAAATCCATATTGTATGCATTTACATTTGTTAATGTCGTCTCAATTTGGGAAGATGAGCTTGCATCATGTAAGGGAGACGATGCCCTCAATAAGACACCTAGACTCCATGCAAAAAACATTTTTCTGCCATGCAGTGGAGCTGTGTCTGCACTGTATGGGTTAACTCAGGGCTTGAAAAACCCACTCGCCCGCTCGCCAAGTGCGAGGAGAAATTCCTCTGTGGCGAACGGCTGCGAGCGGCGAGCACAGATGAAGAAGCATGGAGCGACTGCAAATGTGCTCCAAGCCTCATTGTGAAGCCAAGTCCCGGTTTACAACTTCTGGTTTCCGCGGCATCACCATTACAGTGGCAGCGCCGCTGAGGGGACAGGTGCGGGAGAGGTCTGCTCTCCTACGCTGAGAGGAGACACCCTCTCCACCGCCACGGGGCACTCGAGCCCCACTCTCCACCGCCGTGGGGGACATGAGGCCCGCTCTCCACCGCCTTGGGGGACACGAGGCCTGCTCTACACCTCTTTGGGGGACACGAGGCCCTCTCTCCACTGCCTTGGGGGACACGAGGCCCGCTCTACACCTCCTTTGGGGACACGAGGCCCACTCTCCACCGCCTTGGGGGACACGAGGCTCGCTCTCCACTGCCTTGGGGGACACGAGGCCCGCTCTCCACCACCTTGGGGGACACGGGGCCCACTCTACACAGCCTTGGGGGACACGAGGCCCGCTCCACACCGCCTTGGGGGACACGAGTAAGGTTTGTGCCTGGCTAGTAGGTCTGGACTTGAAATTTTAACCCCTGGGTTAACTGCTCATTCTTGTCTATGGGATTTCAGAGTTGAGATATACTTACCTAATCCACTGATTATCCAAGGTCAAGACCAGTCCCCACTGCTCCTGCTTGCTGCACGCCAGCGGTCTTGTGAATAGACTGCCCCAGACGTCATCACGCCCATAGACTGGCTATGGATCTGAGGACAGCAGGAACAGTCCACCGCTGGATGTGGGGGAGCGCGGCTTTCCAGACAATTGAAGGATTGGGTAAGTATACCTTTCAGTGCGCCCCTAGACAAAAGGAGCAGTTAACCCATGGAGTGTGTGCACAACCCCACTGCATGGGAGAAAAAACGTTTCATGTAATTATGCTTTGAAGGACAACTGTGCTTTTCTTTAATTAACCTCTGTCCCCACCCCAAGTGCAGTTTGCCTGGTAAAGCACTTACCTTTCTCCCTATTTTAGCAATAGTTACTGTGCAGTCCTGTCTGTGCTCAGGAAAACTCCCTGCCAGATCCTTTTCCTACTGTGCATGCAGACTGCAGCCCTGTTCATTCCAAGACATGAACTGCACTTCACCAAGGAAATAAGAGGCCTCTATGAGTATGGATCTTTCACAGGAACAATTGGGACCTTATCATCAGTTTCTCTCTTTTCTCCCTGACCTGATAGCTTCTGATTTTAGCACCAGGCTCTGTGTTTTGAGTGTGAGTGCTAACCTTCTATTAAAATTAAACCCTTTAGGCTAGAGTAAAGCAGAGTTATACCTCTGTCAGTTTCCTTTTTTCCATTTGTGTCCCCTTGGGAAGATTTCCCTTCACTTTCTTTCCCATAGCCAGGTGTGGCATCTCTGAACTGCTGAAGCGGGGAAGCAGAGAAACATATTTTCCCTGAGCATGTCTAGGAACCCAGGGAGTTGTGAGAAAATGGAGCCCATGCTTGCATTTTTTTTAGCACATACATTTTTTGACTGACAATTGCTCGAACATGCAACCTTTTAACCAAAATAATTTTATATATTTTTTTGAGATAGGTAGTTTTCTAATGGTGGTATTTATACACACACAAAATATATATATATATATATATATATATATATATATATATATATATATATATATATATAAACAATATAATTTTTGCCATAATTTATAAATAAAGTAAATAAAATGTAAGGTTCACAAAGTTGTCAATTATTGTTTTTCTTACACAGCATGGGCATACTTACAATTACACCCCAAAACACATTCTTCTGCTTTTGAGTGTGGGGGTACAACATGTGTGAGACATTTTCAATGTTTGTACCTGGCATTGCATCTGGTGTATCATAAAATCAACCAACATTGTATAAAAAGCAGCACACTGTAACTTCATCAATAGCAATCCCTATTCCTAAAAGCCAAGCAGGCTTAGCCTACTAGTATTTAGCTATCCTCCTGCTATGTTCACTGGTCGGGAAATACAGGGGGTTGAACAAAGGGTGGTTCCAAGAGTGCAATTGCCCACAGAGGATATATTGCAAGAAAAAAGAGAAACAAGGAAAAGGACTTCCAGTACAAGGCATACTGAGACAGAATGTATTCTAGTAATCGTAGCATGAAAGAATTGTATGGTCAATTAAATCTTTGCTTTTCCTTTAGAAATTCCCCTATAAAAGCCAATAAGCCAATGTGGTGTGACGGACCGCCTGTCACCCCAATTGAGTGATTCTGTCAGAGAACTACTTCCCCACTGCAGGGACACAGGACCAAGGTATTATAGCTGGGCATTGCAACCAAAACTAGGCAACACTAGCTTAGGTGCAGAACTGGAACTCTTTATTGAAAAATAATACAGGTATACACTGCATAAATAGGGGCAGTCCCTGCTGAACAACAAAACAAATATTACACATTAGGATAAACATACCACACTGATTAGGTAAGAGCTTGATCACATTATCCCAAAAAGTGCAAACGGTAACGAGTACCACCAACAGCTAACAGTGATCTAATCAGCAGCCAAGCACCCAGACAATGTTTTGATTAATCAGGGAGTGCAACGCAGACAGCCCGGCAACAAGCCCACCCCTGAATACACAAAGTACATTACACATGCTGTCTTTCAGGTGTTTGCTTTCATTTGAATAATCTGTCCATCATAAGACAAAACTCATACAATATTCCAACAGCCTGAAAAAGTAGAATTCATCTATCTTCATAGATTTCTTGAGGGAGATTGTTGATAAATATTTCTGTCCAAAGTGGAGGAACTTCTCCAACCCAGGTAGCAGAAGGGTGCCATATTGCCTCTGACCATTACCCTGTATAAGATTAATATTACACCTTTCCATACACTCCAGAAGGGAAGCTGTACTGTCTTTACGTAGACAATTAACCCAAGCCTCGCTTTCAGCATTCATCATGTTGTTATCCATCAGTAGAGCATGATCTGCTCTCTCCATGGGCCATAATCAGTAGGTAGAAGGCTAGCCCCTAGCACCCTCCATAAGCCCCTGTCCTGGTTTGGTCTGTCACGTGTGGTATCGAGCTATAAAGTGTCTCGATATCGATGGTAACCAACCACGCACCCCAAGGAACGGAAAGGTCCTCCAGAGTGTGTAGCAGATCCCTAGTGTCTTGAATATAAGAGGGTAATGAGAGGACAAATGGCCTCAAATAATCATCTACTAGTTGACTTGCAAGCTCCAATATGCAGCCTATACCAGATACAATCGAGCAACCAGGAGGGTTTTTCAGGTTCTTGTGCACCTTAAGCAAGGCGTAAAATGTTGTCACCGGTTGTTTCAGGCTAAGAAATTATCAGGTATTATTGTCAATAAGGCCCATATAGTAAGGCTCACTGACAATATTTATACATTCTTCATACCAAGCTACCAAGCTGAGAATCAAATATGAGTCTATACCACTCATTGTTTGCTAAAATCTTTTGACACATAGTAATGTACTTATTTTTATCCATGACCACCACATTCCCACTATTGTCCTTGGACTTTATAACCAAATTCATATTACCTTTTAATTTTTGTAGTGCTAACTGCAAGGTTGGTTCCATATTGGTTTCCTCGAACAATGAAGGGGATATGTGGTTAATGTCATATGTAACTTTCTGCACGAGTACCCAAATATGGGAATTAAGTTGCAGAGAAGAAACTACTTTGAATTGTTCCTATAGAACTGCATCCCTGATGTATCCTCACTCATCTGTACATCAACGTCCTTACTTTCATCAAGATAAACTATCTGTTGCTCCTCATATAAACACATAAGGCCACGTAAGGCCCGAAAGTCTTGTATAGTGAAATTCTCCAATAACTGGTTGTCCAACTCTGAAGGTGTGGGTGTTATATAGTCCTTATTGTAGATGACATGAAATAGCAATTTCCCTGCAAAAATGATAACATCTTTGATCATCTCAAATATGTCTATCTTGTAAAAGGGACAAAAACTAAGACCAAAACTTTAATTTCTTTGGGGAAAACGTATAGGAAGATAAATTGATAAACTGTAATTCTCTGAAGTTATCTTTTTGGTCATGTATGTGTCCAAGTTGCTCTTTTTTTTCAGATCTCCTAAAGGGACTGCTCCCTGTGTTACCTGTTGAAGGACTTGTCCCTTTTTATAATCAACCTTTCCAGGGGCCATGCCCATTCTGGGTTTTTTTTAGGCTCCTCAGTCAGAACAGAATGTGAAGTACGACCACTAAATGATCGCTGGTGCAATGCTTTACAGGCTCTTGCAGACAAAAATAGTAAATGCACATTTTTTTACCTGCAAAAGAAAGTGCATTAATTATTTTTTGCTAAATGGTGAACTTTTCCTTTAAGGGCAAGTTCTGGTTTGTTGTTGAGTCTGGAGGCTAAGATATCTACATTCAGAGTCCCCCATTTCTGATATATCAGATTGAAGATGTCTGGGTGAAGGGCATATTCCTCTTGATCCAGATGATTTTGATAGTCTGCTTTACACTTTTCCCCTCCTGGGATGTAGACTGCAGAGATCACGGGACAGTGAGTTTCAGCCCATGAGATATTTTGGCTTGCTTCCTTTAAGGCTGCATGACTCCATGTGCGCCTTTGATGGTAAATGTGGGCCACGGCCATAGCATTGTCTGACTGCACCTTGATTAGGTGTCCTCGCAAAAAGAGGGTCTAATGTTGTAGACTCAACTGAAATGCTCTGAGCTCCAGGATGTTGATGGAGAGCTTGCCTTACATAACCATGAGAATCATGTTGGACTGGAACAATCCTCCCCAGCATGAAAGACTAGTATCTGTTGTTTTCACTTTCCAGTGATAGGCTGGTCTTGAAATCCACCAAGATAGGAAGTCTCTTGCTCGGATGGACAGGAACATGGGTAGGTCGTGCTTGTTCCAGGTCGATGGGATGTTGTGTGGGAGAGCTCTTGGATGAAATTGGGCAGATGGTACAGCCTACCATGAGGCATAGAACTTTCATGAAGAATCTCATTATAGGATGTCTCCTTAATCTCAATGCTTGAGCGTGGGTTCTGAGAGAGAAAAAATTTATTTTCTGGAAGAAAAAACCTTTGCTTGGGATGTGTCTAGGACCAGACCCAGGCATTCCAGATGAAGAGAAAGCTGGACAGCAGATCTTTTTTAAATTGATCACCCAATCACCCATCCGAAAGCCTGGAGCTTTCGGTGTTTCTATATCTTGTTTCTGCTCCTCCCTTACCTTTGGTTTAGTTAATGCTGTATAGATAGCCCTCCCCTTTCCCAGAAATGCATTGCAGCTCTAGCCTCATGTCATGGAGCAGGAAACATTATGATCTTTTGACCTATCAAATGTTCATTGTTGTAAGATTCTCTCAGTTTATGGAATAAACTTCACAAGATCTACAAGATGTCTTATCGATTGAGTCACTGACTCTGGTATCCAACTGAGGTTGAAGTTATCGCTATCTCATCACAACTGTAAGTTACAGAGATCACACTATCAATGCTTAGATTGAAGAGACAGAACAGTCAAAAGATCAGTGGAATGCTTCATAGGATCCTGGCTAGTCAAAAGATCAGTGGAATGCTTCACAGGATCCTGGCTAGTCAAAAGATATGTGAAATGCTTCACAGGATCCTTGTAAGTCAAAGGATCTGTGAAATGTCTTCCTAATAATCCTTGCTAGCTATAATACAGTGAGATGTTACATGGATACTGGATATAACAGTTATAGAGAGTGCAGCCACCTCTACACAAGTCTGTACATGCCTCCAAGTATATCCCAGCATAACACTCATCAGTGTCAGGACAAATTATTGATGTGAATGTTTTACAACTGCAAGTTTATTCACTGCATCTGTATGCATTACCACATGGCTGTCCTGTGAACCTATAAGAAAGAAAAAGAAAACCTTCCTGCAATCATTGCCTAGAAAAACCTGAACTCACCCACAGAAAAAGTGATACATTTCTCTTTAAACTTTCTATCAACCCCTTTCCTTACTAACATGATGTTTCAGGAAAGTAATATACAGTCTGGGGAAACTATTACACAACCACAATCAGAGCTACATCCAGAGCAAGACTTAGATAAAAGAGAAAACCGCTTAATAAATCCAACCTGGAAAGTGCAAGAAAATCTTAATGCTGACAAAGGAGAACTGCTGTCTAAAATTAATGACTTATGGTCTAATACTGTTAAATGCATGTCTGCTCTCTCCCAACAATCATATGAGCCAATACAATGAGAGGGCGCTATCCAGCAATTGAATGTTGCTTATGAGAATTATCAAAGTCTGTGTGTTAAATATATTGCTCTATTAAAGCGGTACAACACTCAAAGGTCATTGGAAGAATTAATGAGTTTTGAGCAGCTCAATCTTGAAAGAGTCAGTTTAGTGGTGCAAACAAAGACAAAGACAGAAGTGAGAATAACACAGCTCCATGAATCCAGATCTTATCGCTCTGCATCTACTAGACGCTCCTCAAGATCTTCCAAATCCATACAATCAAGGTCTTCAACACTCAGTCAACAACTAATAAAAGCCCGTGCTGATGCTGAAACTTCAAAAATTCAGGCAGCTTTCGCCCAAAAGAAAGCAGCAATAGAGGCTCAGGCCGCAGAAAAAGAGGCTCAGGCCGCATATAAGAAAGCAGAAATGGAGGCTCAGGCCGCATATAAGAAAGCAGAAATGGAGGCTCAGGCCTCACATCAGAAAGCAGAGAAAGAAACTGAAGCCACACGCCAAAAGGCAGAAATTGAAGTTTTAGAAAAACAATGTGAGCATGCCACAGCCAAGGCAAGGTTAAGGGTCTTAGAACAAGCTGCTAGTGAAAACGAAAGAGACAACAGTTCCAGACACTCAGTTGTATCTTATGTCTCAGATTCTTCACACAGCTCTCCAGAACGTCGACTCCCTGTCACGACAGCCAAACTACTCCATCAAAGTCTCTTCTCTGCACCTACTGTACCTCAAGACCATTTGCCCTTATATCCTCCAATACATCAGACTGCAGCATCTCAGCTAGCCGCAGACACTGGTGTGTATTTAATAGACCGTCCATCATACTTTGACACCAACAGAGTACCTCCTAGCAAACACACTACTCTACAAACATGCCAATGGACTCTAAGCCAGCTCCAGCATTGAATGCCTTAGCAGCAACATATGTTCCCAAATCACTCCACGTAAGTCCACCAACCGTCACAACCAACTCTGTTCCACCTGCAGTCATGCACCCAAAATATGAAAACATGGACATGTCACAGTTTGCTAAATACATGCTTCGCAGACAGCTTGTTAAGACAGGCCTCACCAAGTTTGATGACAAGCCTGAAAATTACAGAGACTGGAAATCCACTTTTAAGGCCACAATGAGTGACCTAGACATCAATGCCACAGAGGAATTAGATCTAGTCATCAGATGACTAGGTCCCTAGTCTACTGAACGCATCAAGAGGCTCAAAGCAGTTCATATTGACAACCCTGCTGCAGGCCTTAATGCTGCTTGGGGCAGACTTGAACATACCTTTGGCAGCCCAGAGGCCATTGAAGATGCTTTATTCAAAAGGTTGCAAAGCTTCCCAAGGATTTCTGCTAGTGACAATCTAAATTTTCAAGAACTCAGCGATGTTCTATTAGAGCTTCAACTTCCTAAGGCTGACATCAACTTACCGGGTCTCAGTTACCTTGACACCTCTCATGGCATCAAATCTATTGTTCTCAAGCTACCATATGGAATTCAAGAAAGATGGGCAGCGCTTGGATCAAAGTATAAGGAAGAACATAGAGTTGCCTTTCCTCCTTTTTCCTACTTCTGCGAGTTCATCAAAAGAATTGCAGACACTAAGAATGACCCAAGTTTCTCATATGGGGACTGTAACCTTCTCAGTACACTCTCTCCAAGACCTACGAGCACATTTAGACCTTACAAGCACATGTAGAGGTCCAGCGTTAGTGAAAAGGACTAATGTTCTACCTGCACCTGCTACAGTTCTTGAAAAAACTGATCAAAAGGATCAGTTCAGAAAGATCAGGATCAGAGGATTGAGGACCCAAATCGCCAGTGTCCAATACATAACAAACCAAATCCACTTAAGAAATGTATCAGCTTCAGAAAGAAAACCCTCCGAGAATGTAAGGATTTTTTGAAGAAATTTGGGGATTGCTACAAATGCTGTGCCTCCACAGAACACCTTGCAAAGAACTGTAAAGTGATCATCAAATGTATAGAGTGTGACAGTGATGACCATGTACAAGCTCTTCATCAATATTCGCACAACTCTACTACACTCACAAACAATCTTTGTGAGGCAAAGCCAGGTGTATACCCCAAAGGTCAACCTGAAAAGACCATAAGACTGTATACTATTCTGGATGATCAGAGTAACAGATCTCTTGCAAGAACACAGTTTTTTGAACTGTTGAACATAACTGGAGATGCTCTGCCTTATACTCTAAGCACTTGTTCTTAGAGTTGGGTCTGCAACCTGTTTAAAGGGATTCCCTTCCTCTGGGTACTGTATCCTTCAGCAAGGAACTTCCACTGGCTCTGCAACTCAATAGCTCCATAAAGAAGCCATAGAATAAATGCCCATAAACAGGTTGCAGACCCAATCTACCCTAAAGGAGACCTCTGGAGACATATCCTCACCTCCATACCGCTGTGCTGTCCATTCCCAGAAGAAGGACCCCTACCGTACCTCTTCAAGAGCTGGATTCATATATGCGCTTATCCTATGCGTATCTGGTAAGTGCGCATTTTTACCGGTTTTCCAGAGCACCATCACTTTGACCTTCTGGCTCACTTGAATGTTATACCACATTGACCCATGGACTTACTCATATTTAAATGACTCATCTTTTAGCGCTGCACTTTAATATATGCTTTGTATTTGAAGGTTTTATTTGGTTACCTTGAGGTGCTAGCTGCTATACTAGGAAGCGCTCACTACATTTATTTCATTATTAAATGATTGCATTGTTTTCCTTTGTTCTTCCCTTCCCTCTTGTTTTGCAGATGTTCCTGGAAAGAATCTTCATTATTTATATTGGACTTGAACTAAAGTTTATCATAATAGAAATCATAGATTTTGACGGGGAGTGTCATGTTTCACATGACTGTCATATTGACTGTCATATGCCTTTAAGCATTTCTATATCTTGTTTCTGCTCCTCCCTTTCCTTTGGTTTAGTTAATGCTGTATAGATAGCCCTCCCCCTTTCCCAGAAATGCATTGCAGCTCTAGCCTCATGTCATGGAGCAGGAAACATTATGATCTTTTGACCTATCAAATGTTCATTGTTGTAAGATTCTCTCAGTTTATGGAATAAACTTCACAAGATCTACAAGATGTCTTATCGATTGAGTCACTGACTCTGGTATCCAACTGAGGTTGACGTTATCGCTATCTCATCACAACTGTAAGTTACAGAGATCACACTATCAATGCTTAGATTGGAGAGACAGAACACAGGCATTCTGCAAATATTATACTCCTCAGTTTTTGGTTAATATTAGAGAAGAAAGCGATGGGAGGGTCAGTTTTGATCTCTGTTTTGTACTTCTTTGAAACCACTGACTGAACCCACAGGTCTGGGAGGTCTGTGCCCAGAGATAGGCAAGCTGTAACAGAAGTCCTCCACTCTTATGTGTGAAGGCACCCCTTCTTTGGCAACAGGGCTTTAGGGAAGATTGCTGGGTTTTGTATAAAAAAGTTTTGTGCCAAAAGGAAGGCCTGAACGTAGGATTTGAAACTAAAGCAGAGTGGTCAGGTGCTCTGCATTTGAAGTAGAAGCTCATGAAGAGGGGGAAGAGGGGTTGGATCACCCACTGTGGAAGTAAAACCTTCTCTCCTGTGACATCCTTGATGACTTGGTCAAATGTCTCTCCAAATAGACATATTTCTTAAAAAAAACATAGTGAGGTGCTTTTTACAGGCAGCTTCAGCTGTGCAGGCTTTTAGTTACAAGATTCTGCGTACATAAATGGGGATTAGGAACACTCTAAAATGTGTCTCATGGCATATCCTAGGAAATACAGACAAAAGCAGAGAAGAAATTAACTGCTGTGATTGCTAAAAACGATCCTGGGAAACAGGGTCATGTTGGTTGTTTGTAGCCCTAGTCAAGTTAGCTGCAATTTGATTTACTGAAGACTAGTTGCAGGGTTACACCTGCCAAAGTAAAGAGAGTCTTTAAGACTGTCTCAAACTTTCTATCTTTCTTTCTCTAGTCTTCCAAACAAGAAGCATCTTCAGTAAGTACAGCAAGATGTTTGTTTAAGACTGAGATGGCACGATCAACCACAGGGATAAACCACTTATTTTAACCTTTTTCACTGGATAGAGTGACACTGGAGGGGTACAAATCCTGTCTGAGGTGACCCAATCATCATAGATTGCACATTTTATCTGTTCAGGACCCTGTTAATGGCTGCACTGCTCTGGTGACACTAGCACTGCTATGGTGAAGCTCAAGAACCCTGTTGCTGGCTTACACTGGTCTGATGACACTGGCACTATTGTGTTTAGCAATCAAGAACCCCATTGCTGGCTTACACTGGTCTGGTGACACTGAGAATACTGTGGGTAGGGATCAAGAACACTGTTGCTGGGAGTGCGGCTAGGACGTGAAGAGGACTTGTTGCACATATAGGGAGCTCCTACTAATTCTGCTGCTAATCCGTATGTGTGGTCATTTTACAACCTGCAAGCCTGTTTCTTCACCTTCATGTGCATAGAGGGAACACTCAAGCTCTATTCTCATGTCAGCTAAAAGAAAGGTAAAGTCTCCCAAGGATCCTAGACCACAGAGACCTGTGAGAGGATGGGTCATATGCTCCACCTCCACCATCTTGCAGTCTCCTTCCTTCTCCTCCTCTGGCAAGTTTGCAGTACTTATGGTGTCGGAGGTGCCAGAATCCCCACCCAGAGCAAATTGGCACCTGTCTTCAAGCCCTCTACAACTTCTGAGGCAGCCGCTGATGTGATCATCAAGCCCACCCTGCACACGATTGATGGCTGTAAAGCTGCCCTAATGCTGCGGATTGACCACCTGCATGCACCCTGATCCGCCATGATCTTAATAAGATCTGGAGCAATCTGACAGCTCATAGTTTTCGTGAAATCTCTTTCCAGTAGGGTGGATGATACAGAGAACAGGTAATGCCACAACAATTCCCAGGTAGTGGGCCTGCCGGAGGGAGCAGAAAGATCTCAACCAGCAATCTTTGCTGAACAATTCTTCAAGCAATTACTGGCCTTCACTGATGTACCTCCTACCTATGTGGTGGAAAGCGCTCACCAGGTACCACCAGGTACCACCTTCCTGGTGAGGTTCCAGAGCTGATCTATGACAACGCTAAAATCATGTTGTTCCTGATTTTCTTGCAGAAACTCAGAAGAAGAGACATTCATTCATGGAGGTACACAATAGGATAAGAGATATGGGCTTGCAATACTGCATGCTTCATCCCAGCATGCACAGGGTGCAACAATAAGGCCCTATGCTTTTTTTGAGCTATTGTTTTGCTTACTCAACTGCTTGAGGGGTCTCCCTGCACACTGACCACGTCTTGGTTCCTATTTGTGTAAATAGAGAGAAACAGTCAGACCAATCAAGCGCACTACAAGCTCCAGCTCTCCAAAGGAAGGTCTTGTTAAGGGTATAGATAGGGAGTGGACAGTCATGCAACATAGATCCGGGATGATCCAGGATGATCGAAGGAAGCTCAAAGATAAAAGTGTCAACAAAGTGGGACATCCATCAGCACATGTCAAACATTTACTAAAATAAAAATGGAGCACACTTACATCTTAAAACTTAGATGTTCAGCACAGGGGAAATACAGAGACATCATTAGCTGGTGGTGTGTAACCAAAATCCTCTTGTGCTGGTAGGGTGAGAGTGTATGTGATCTGACAACTGTCAGAGACCCGCCAGAGCCCTGCATTCTGAAGCACTGTAGTCTGCCTTGTGGTAATCCCCATGTGTTCCTGGGAAAGGTGGGCGTTTCATAGGGAAATCCTCCTTTGTCATAACCTTTGCCAAGAGCCTTCCACGGCTCCTAAACCGCTAACACCAGCATCCACAAGCAGAGGAATCCGGGCACTGACCTCAGTGCACATCAGAGATCCATATGGGCAAAATTGGGTGTCAAAAGCCGTCCTCCATGTCCGTTCCAGACCAGCAACCCACAAACAGAGCGCTTCATCACCCGCCCTGCATTCCCGGCCTCAAGTGAAGCGTCCCTCTCAGCAGGTCATACTGCTCTTTTGGTGGATAAATAGATGTGGTAAGAGATTCTCCTGATCCTCACTCAACTCCTCCAGCCCCCTACCTTATGGCAGACATCCTAGATGACAAGATCCAAATGCTTTTATTAAACATCTGCAGTACTATATCTACTGAAGTGGGAAAAATAGAGCAGAAACTTGGGGTGGTATTGAAATAATTGGAAAACGCACAGATCACTTGGAGACTAAATTTGATGATCTGGTCCAATACGTACATGTCTTAGAGGAGGACAATCTAACACTGAAGCAACAAGTTTCTCAACTGCAATCACAATAGAAAGACCTAGAAAACAGGGGACGCCATCAAAATCTATGCATTAAGTGGATATCTGGGTCTGTTGGTGACGCCACTCTCAAAGATTATCTATGAGGTATATTCATCACCCTGGTCCCTAATATTCCAGAAATCGATTGGTGGATGGATCGTGCTCATCACTCCGTTGCTGCTAAACCTCCTGTGGGTGTTCGACCCCACGATGTCATAGTCCGCTTTCATTACTGGTCCCTTCTGAACTCTTCCCATAACAGGTTGTCAATGTCACCTATCAAGCTAAGCGACTCTTACTGAGACACATCTACAAAAGTATTGCATCACCTATTCTTGGGAATTCTAAGATCACGATGACTAAAGAGGGCATTCAGCATAACATCTGTGACCTGCACGAAGGTGAAGCTTTTCTTAAGAATCTTGAACTGGCTTTTTAGCCTGATGAAGCATTAACAGCCTATACCTAAACCTCGCCCACGAGCAACTCCGAAGAAGATCTGGACCCCAGCTAAATCCAAGACCAAGTAAAAAATCAGGCTACCTGTTCTAGAGCGTATGTCTTCACCTAGACTTCCTGTGGGAACATGAAAACCTAAGGATAAATATATTTTTTATCTCTCTGTGCTTCATCATCCTTGCACTTGAGTCCAAGCATTGATAACCCACATTTTTGGGGGGGTTTCTGTCAACTTCCACATATGGATCACACAAATCATCTTTATGTTGCTGATTTTCTGGTGAGATTTTTGGTTTCTTTTATTAAAAAGGTAGTGGGCTGTACTTGTCATATTTTTACCACCCACATGCTTCCTCATCAAGTCCATGGTTTGAACAGTGGACAGCTGAGAGAATTGTTTTTCACAGTTTTTTTCATCAAGATGTTTTTTGTTTTGTTGGCCCTAAAGGTCTCTTCTAGACCACATTTTTCTGTTATGTTTTAGGTTTAGTTTTCTCCCAGTTCATGAGAATATAAATGTGTACATGATCTTCAAATTCTTGCAAGGTTGTATATAATTGATAATATGACACATATTCTGTCATATATTGTTAAGGGTTTATGGAAGTTAGCTTTAAAAGAATTTATAAATTCCCATGCAGATATAATAATGATACAAGAAAGACACTTCTGCAAGGGGGGCGCCTTTAAATTTGCTCAATATTATTTTGCATCTACATATCCTCTGACTCTGCAGGGAAAGCAGGTGTAGTTATTTTATTCAGCCTCTCTTGCCCAGTCCATGTCCACGCCTCGGAGATCAATACTCAGGGTCAATACATTCTGCTCAATTGGACAGTGGCGGGAACCCCATGGACATTGATAAATGTATATGCTCCAAATTCAGACCAAATAGGGTTTCTTAATCATACTCTAAGCTCTTACAGGCTTCTCACTCCTAGAAGCTAGTAGGTAGAGATTTTAATTTTAGTATGTCCCCTACTAAAGACAGGAAATCTTAGAGGCCATCAACCCTAGCACACATTTGCAAATACATGTGTAAGTTACAGAGTCTCATCACGGCACCCCAGAATTCTGTAGTTCCTTACTCTTCAATTTTAAGAGCCCCCATAGTAGAGGCACATATATTTAATGGATAGACCAAGGACAGATGGATCTGAGGGAGCCTAGCCATCCTTAAAGGTACAGGAGTGCACTGGACACCCAGCAATGCAAATGTGTGCTAACTTAACCCCTGTTTTTAATGCATACTGTTAGACAAGTTAATTTGGTTTGTTTGCAGGCTGGCTGGCAAGTTAGAAATGTTTTTTTGTTGTTGTTTGACATGCATCACCCTTCCATGTGCTTCTTGCTATGAAGGCTAGTTATAGACTGGGGCAGTGGCCATTTTTTGTACCAATCAGCACTTTCCAGACAGAGGTCAGGGGTTCTGCATCCTCCTAGAGCAGAATGAAAACTCCTCCTACAAGCTTTGACATGTGCTCTGCTGGACACTGATAGAAGTCCCAAGACAGCTCTTACTGCTGATGAGAAAAAGTATTTATCAGTTTGTATTTACTAATATAATTGCACTTCCATGTTCTGTGTACTGTGGGAGACCAGACATAGTGAATGCAGGGTCATGTCTTTAGTAACACTTTAAGCTCCCTTATGCTATGTCAGACTCTTTTCAGACAGCACTAGGAATGGATGCCCACTGTCCCCTTTACTGTTTGTTTTGTGCTTTGCTGCTGCAATATGTCTACAAGGCAACATAGGAGGAGTCAAGGTACATAACAGTGAATACAAATTGTCATTATTTGCTGATGTCATCCTGCTCACTATAACTGAACCTCATACTACTCTTCTTGTTTTACACTGAGTACTGCACACTTTTATTGCCCTCTCAGGTTATAAGACAAACATCTCTAAAACTGAAGTTCTCCCCATCAATGTTCCAGGACATGTGACAGTAGGCAGGTAAAAACACCTGGTTGCGTCCTGGATGGACGATATATTTGTCCAAGGTATAGACTCTATGTGGATTTGTTCTACTAGGGGGAACTGCTGAGTCCTTCAGCACTGAGGAAATGAGCCCAGCTGAAGGTAGTGGGCTCATTAAGGCCTTTATAAAAACTTCCCAGCCTGCTTAGGGAATTGCTCCATCCTGGAACCAGATCCGTGCCTGAATTGACTGGGCAGCAACATACTATCTGTGTGCAGTGAGACAAAAGCCTGTGTGGCTAAGCCTTCAACTAGCAGGGACTAGGTATAGCATTAGGCTGTACCTGGTGGATAGCTAGGGAAGCTATTTGTACAGTACGTAGCCAAGTTGGCCAGGATTTGATTTGATGTTTCCTTTTTGGTTTGACGTTTTCCTGTAAATATTGTAAAAAAACTGCACCTTTTTGTTTTTTCACCTCCACTGTTGAGCTGTGCCTGTGTTTTTGTGTTGTGCACCCATCCAGGGGGTCACACACACCCGCTGCCAAGTGAGCCCCGTTACATAAGGTGGATCACCGCGGGCAGTTCGTGGTAAATAAAGGCCAGCATGGAGGAAATAATAAGGCAATTGGCTCTGGCAAACGTCAATCAACAACAGGCAAACGGCAATCAACAACAGGCAAATGCCAATCAGCAACAGACGAATGCAAGTCTCCATCAGAGCATTGCAACCCAGCAGAAAGCCCTGGAACAAGCGGAGGCCCGCCATAGGGAATTGCTGGTGCAGCAGGACCAAAGACATCAGCAACAAATCGAGGCTGTCATGAAGCAGCTCCAGCAGAGGCAGCAGAGTGAGGCTGGTAATGATCCTGGTAAAACACCATCATATTTTGTGGGCCGTTTATTGCCAAAAATGACTGGAGATGATGATCCTGAGGTGTTTCTAACCACATTTTAACGGACTGCTGAAAGGGAAAAGTGGCCTAAGGAACAGTGGGCTGGATTGATGGCCCCATTATTAACTGGGGAGTCGCAAAAAGATTATTATGACCTGGAGCCGGACCAAGCCAAAGACTATGATGTGCTGAAAGCGGAAATTTTGGCACGATTGGGTGTTACCCTCGCTGTCTGTGCTCAGCGTGTACATAATTGGACTTTTCGGCTTGGGAAACTTCCCAGGTCACAGATGTATGATCTCATTGATCTGAGCAGGAAGTGGCTGCAGCCAGAGACTTTGACCGCCCCAAAAATTGTGGAACTGTGGAATTGTCGTTATGGATCGGTTCCTAAGGTCTCTTTCTAATGCCATTCAAAAGTGGGTCAGCCATGGAGACCCAGAGACAGCAGACATGCTTGTGGATCTAGTGGAGAGATACTTGGCTATGGAGAACCTGACATCCTCTTCCAGAGACTCACAGACTTTCCACCCTAAGACCAGACCATCCCCAGCAGCGGGTAAGATGATACCAAGGGGTGAGGGTGGAGAGAGTGAGAGTATTACCCAATGTCTGGGAGGAGCGGCCAGGAAGGTCAAGGCCGCAAGAGGTGGCAAAAAACATTATTTCTTACCGCTGCCGGCAAGAGGGACATATTGCAGCCAATTGCCCAGTGGTGGATAAGCCAATGCAATGTGACTTTCTGAGGGACAGACGTCAGTTGCTGTTTGCGACAGTGGTATGCACTGCCAGCCAGGGCACCGAGAAACATTTGTGTAAAATGGCTATTAATGGAAGTAATGTTGTTGTGTTGCTGGATTCAGGTAGCCTGGTAACCTTGATAAAAGAGGAATTAGTCACTACAGAGGTCTCTGGGCATAAAAAGGTGGCTGTTATTTGTGTGCATGGGGACACCAGGGAGTATCCAGTGGCCACCGTGTTTTTTGAGACCCCCAAAGGTAACCTGTCTCATCAGGTAGGGTTGGTGCCTTACTTACCACATGATGCCATTTTGGGGAGGGATTTTCCAAAATTCTGGGAACTCTGGGATTGTCCTGACCCCCCCCCCCCCCCACCAGTGTGGTGAGGACTCTCTAAAGTTCCCCTTGTCGGTACTAGCAGGGGAGACCCAAGGAACTGGGGAGGAGCCCGCCTCTTCAGACGAAAACCTGTCGGCTGTTGAGTTTTCGGACCTAGAGGTTCATAGGGAAAATTTTGTCACCGAACAGTTGAAAGACCCCACACTGATAAAAGCACGGGAAAATGTGGTAGAACTAGATGGCGAACTAGTGAGCCCAGAGGAAACTTTTGCTTGTCCGTACTTCCTTGTGGAAAGGGACCTACTCTATCGAGTCGCTCAAAGGGCGGAAGGAACCATTGAGCAACTGGTGGTGCCCAGACCTTACAGGAAGTTGGTGTTGGAGTTGGCTCATGGACACATCCTTGGGGGTCATTTGGGTGCAGAAAAAACACGGGAAAGAGTATTGCAGCGGTTCTTTTGGCCTGGGGTTATTTAGGAGATAGAAAATTACTGTTCCTCTTGCCCTGTGTGTCAGAAGTCGGCCCCTATGCCCCATTTCCGGAGTCCACTCGTACCTCTTCCCATCATTGAGGTCCCTTTTGAAAGGATTGCGATGGATTTGGTGGGATCACTGGTGAAGTCCGTTAGGAGGCATCAGTATATTTTGGTCATACTTGACTATGCCACCCACTATCCAGAGGCGATTCCACTCAGAAATACCTTGGCCAAGACGATAGCTAAGGAGCTATTTCTCGTTTTCAGCCGAGTGGGTATTTCAAAGGAACTGCTTACGGACCAGGGAACCCCCTTTATGTCCCGTGTGATGAAAGAGCTGTGCAAACTGTTCAAAGTAAAACAATTGTGCACCTCTGTGTATCATCCCCAAACAGACGGGTTGGTTGAAAGGTTCAACAAAACCCTGAAACAAATGTTAAGGAAGGTGGCAGATAAGGATGGAAAGGGTTGGGATTATTTAATACCCTATTTGATGTTTGCCATCCGGGAGGTACCCCAGTCCTCTACAGGGTTTTCACCTTCTGAGTTTCTCTATGGGAGACACCCAAGGGGGCTGTTAGATTTTGCCAAAGAATCTTGGGAAAGTGAGAGTTCTCCCCAACGGAGTGTGATTGAGCACATCACCCAAATTGCAAGATAGAATTGCCCAGGTAATGCCGATTGTAAAGGAACATTTGGCCCAAGCGCAGTTAGCGCAGCAGAGGGTGTACAATCGTGGGGCCCAGACCAGATCGTTTGCTGAGGGAGATAGAGTGCTACTGCTAATCCCTACGGTGGAAAGCAAATTCCTGGCCAAATGGCATGGTCCATACGAGGTAATTGAGAGAGTGAGCGAGGTGAATTACAGGGTCAGACAACCAGGAAGGCGACAACCTGAACAGATCTACCACATTAATCTGTTGAAGGCCTGGAGGGACAGGGAATCCCTAGTTGCAGAGGCTTTGTCACCAGCGCAATCTGACTGCTTGGTTGGAATAGCAGTCACGCTATCTACAACTCAACAACAGGAAGTTAAAGAGTTTGTGCTCCGCAACACAGATGTTTTTTTCTGAGCTGCTGGGACAAACCTCGGGGGTGGAGCATGACATTATCACCCGACCCGGTGAAAGGGTAAAACTAAAACCCTATAGAATCCCAGAAGCCCGTCGGGAGGCAATACATGGGGAAGTGCAGAGAATGCTGGATATGGGGGTGATAGAGGAGTCCCAGAGTGACTGGTCCAGCCCCATAGTGTTGGTGCCCAAACCGGATGGAAGCTGGTGATTTTGTAACGATTTCTGACAATTAAATAAAGTTACAAAGTTTGACACCTACCCCATGCCAAGGATAGATGAATTAATCGACCGACTGGGAGCAGCCCAGTACATGACGACGCAAGATTTGACCAAAGGATAGTGGCAGAGACCCCTAGCTGAGTCAGCAAAGGAGAAGACTGCATTTGTAACCCCAGAAGTGTCATTCCAGTATAGAAGAATGCCGTTTGGGTTACAAAATGCACCGGCCACCTGTCAGCGCAAAATGCATCAAATTCTTCGCCCCCATCAGAAATATGCTGCAGCTTACCTGGACAATGTGATTGTCCATAGCGCAGATTGGGCCTCACATTTGCCAAAAGTTCAGGCTGTACTAGACTCAATACGGAAAGCTGGGTTTACGGCCAACCCAAAGAAGTGTACTATTGGACAGGAAGAGGCCAGGTACCTTGGGTACACTATTGGGAGAGGAGTAATAAAACCCCAGATCAACAAAGTTGAAGCGATACAGAGTTGGCCACGCCCAAATAACAAGAAGCAGGTACAGGCTTTTCTAGGAATTGCTGGCTACTATCGGCGATTCATCCCCCATTTTGCTTCTCTGGCAGTGCCCCTAACCAACTTGACAAAAGGGAAGGAGTCGGTCATGCTTAAGTGGTCCCCAGAGGCTGAAGCAGCCTTTCAGTCTTTAAAAAGGGCCTTATGTAGCCAGCCAGTGCTATACTCTACAGACTTCTCAAAAGACTTTGTGGTCCAGACAGATGCATCCGATGTTGGCTTAGGAGCAGTGTTGTCCCAGGTTTGGAAGGGGGAGGAGCACCCGGAAATCTACCTCAGCAGAAAGCTAAAATCTCACGAGGAAAATTGCGCCACGATTGAGAAGGAGTGTTTAGCAGTAAAGTGGGCCCTAGATTCCCTTCGGTGCTATCTGCTAGGCAGACATTTTGACCTGATCACGGATCACGCTCCCTGAAAGTGGACGGCTCAAAATAAAGAGACCAATAGAAGGGTAAATAGGTGGTTCCTGGCCCTACAAGAATTTCACTTCACTGTGAAACATCGCCTTGGAGTTCAGATGGGGAATGTGGATGCTTTATCCCGGGTTCATGCCTGCCTGACTACTAGTGTTACAACCCCAAGGTTTAAACAAGAGGGGGGGTATGTGACAGTAGGCAGGTAAAAACACCTGGTTGCGTCCTGGATGGACGATAATTGCTGGGTACATAGTTGCTGGCAGTACCCATTGTGTCCTGATTACTTACCCACTGCTGAGGTGTCCACGGAAGGTCCGCTGAGGTTACCTACTCTTGGAGAAAGATCCTTTTGTGATCTTAAAGGCCTGAGGGCCCATTGGGTCGCAGAGTTAAGGTGAGGGGCAATTTAGCCACAGGAGGAGTGTGTTGCCACCATCACTGGATATCACATGCGTTATTACCACCTGCATGAATTCATTTCTAAGTGGAGCACGATTATATATGAACTGTTTTATTAAGGAATTCAGTGCTTCATTTTGGTCACTATTGCACATTCACCAATCACACTTTTAGAGTGTGAAGTGCGGGGACTAACATATGTTATTACACGTGTAGTTGTTATGTTATTATGAGCTCTTTAGTGGCTACAGGACTATAGATCATCCACCTATATGAATGTTTATTTAAAGAGCACGTGTGGCATTTATTTTGTCTCTGCTTTACAGTATCGTATATGAATTATTATCATTTAATTTTTCAGTAGCGCTCCACTATATGAGCTTTTTTGTTCTGTTTACTGTACAAGGTTCCAGTTTTGAGTGCGAGCATCTTAAGACTGTAGGGACTCCATAAAGCGTAGGAAGATTATTTATTTATTTACCCCACCCATAGTAGTGTCCTCTGCCCCCCCTTTCCCCCATAGCAGTGACCTCTAGCTCCTTTCACCCACCCCCAGCAATGTCCTCTGCCCCCCCCCTTTTCCCTATAGCAGTGACTTCGTCCCCCCCCTTTCCCCCATAGCAGTGACCTGTAGCCCTCTTCTCTCCCCCCCCCCACAGCAATGTCTTCTGCCCCCCCTTTCCCCCATATCAGTGTCCACCCCCCCTCCCTCCCATGGACAAATATGTAAAAATTCTGATCTCCCAGCAAGTGGCTGGGGATTTTTCTGCCCCCCCCCCCACCACCACCACCACCACCCTGGTGCACTAAGACAGCTGACTAAGCAGCCTTAGGGCACCAGGATAGGGAGGGGTAAAAAAATCCTGATCCACAGTCACTTGCTGGGAATTCAGATTTTTAAAATACCTGCCTTCCGACAATCCCCTTTATTGATGCTCCTGGAGCATCTGAAAGCTAGCATCTCCCCCTCGCCCTCCCACCAGCGTATAGCTGCTGCAGGAGGAAAATCCAGGGGATCCATTCTAGTAAACACCTCCCCCTCTGCCCCTCCCATCCTTGTTCCTCCTTTTTTCTGCTGCCTAGCCCCTTCCCCATGGGCCCCCCTTTCAACGGAACTCCTAAAGAAATTGTGAAAAATATTACAAAATAGAAATGTAAAATTAAAAACTACTGACACCATCCACTGCCCTGCTGACACCAATCTCTGCCCTACTGATGCTGTCCACTGCACTACTGACATCATCCACTGCTTTGCTGACTGACACCAACCTCTGCCCTACTGACACCATCCACTGCCCTGCTGACTGACACCATCCACTGCTCTACTGACTGACAACAACCTCTGCCCTACTGACACCATCCCTACTGATTGACACTGTCCATTTTTAAGGTAGACTAAGTTTGTATTTTTACAGTGACATTTATTTTATTATATTTTTCTACATTTTCCTTCCTATTTATTTAGGCCTTTCTAGTTTTTGTTCATTTTTTTTTTTAATGACGCTGAACCCCGGTGATCTTTGATCTCTTTCATATTTTTCAGGTAGATCTCCACCTGTCAGTTTAGGTGGACGGCCATGTCTTGGTAGGTTTGCAGTTGTGCCATACTCTTTCCATTTTCAGATGATGGATTGAACAGTGCTCTGTGAGATGTTCAAAGGTTGGGATATTTTTTTATAGCTTAACCCTGCTTTGAACTTCTCCACAGCTTTATCCCTGACCTTTCTGGTGTGTTCCTTGGCTTTCATGATACTGTTTGTTCAAGAATGTTGTGCTGCTTCCAAGAAGCAATGAGAAAAATCTGAAGATGGAAACCTCTCTATCTGAAGCATTAAGTGCTGTTTTGTTCTGTAGAATGCAGTACTGAACATTGGCCACAACATGGCTCCTGTTTGATGTTTAAGTATTTTGTTTGAAGAGCAGTTCTTAACTAGTCTTTCTATAAGAATCTCTCATGCTCCTCCCAGGGAAGTAGGAGCAAAGTATGCTGGAAGTTCAGTCTCCATTTTAAGAACTCATGAGCACATGAAGGAACTTAACCTGGCATATCTCCCTGGAGAACACCTATCCTTTCGCTCTAAGATAGCATCACTGGTATGAGAGACTTTGTGGTACAGATCAGTGAAACAGTGGCTTTCCAGTGAGTGGAATACAGGATAGAATACAGGATAGAGGCAACACAGAAGCCTGCTAATTTGTCAGCACAACCACCTGCATACAACAACGCAGCAGTCTCTACACAGTCAGACACCTCCACAATCAACATGTCACAGAGTCGGGTATCTTAATACAACTTAAGGTCCCAAGTTCTTGATTCTTCTAGATCCTCAACAGTGAGCAATGCACTCACCGTCGCACGTGCCAAAAGCTAGAGCAGCCTTTTCTGAACAAGAAATGCAAATTAAAAAGGAGAAAGCCCAGTTAGAAGTGGGAAAACACAACAGCAAGCCCAGTTAGAAGCTGAGAAAGCCCAGTTAGAAGCTGAGAAAACACAGCAGCAAGCCCAGTTAGAAGCTGACCTAGAGAGACTTGCTATAGAGAAGGAAGCAGCAGCTGCCACAGCTGAAGCAGATGCCTTAGAGTTAGCTATGTACCCTGATAGCAAATGCAGCAATGTATTTAGCTCAGAAGCTGAACCTCAAGATCCTCTACAATGCACTTCAGAGTATGTCTATCAACAGTCCAAAGCAAGCAGCAACAATGACAACATCCAGGAAACAAACCAAAGATGCTACACAGCAACACCACAAGTCGACAACAAGCCTCAAGTCTGCAAACAAGAGAACTTTGAGGAAAATGACACCGCTTCTGACAGACTCCTAGCACACAAGGAACAAAAATCTGCATACTATCCTCCAGATCCAGCCTTCACATCAGAACGGTATACCAGAGGCTGGCCAAAACAAGAGATTGCTAAAAGGTATGATCATACACCACCTTCCTACCATAACAATACACAGACGGCTACTCAAGCTACTCAATGGACTTTGCCAAGTTCTTTGCACGATGTGAATTAGTCCCCAAAGGGCTTGAAAAGTTTAACGATCGCCCTGAAAGCTGCAGAGCCTGGCGATCTTAATTTCTGAACACTACCGCAGGCCTAGCCCTGTCCTGCAGTGAGGAAACAGATCTTCTGATCAGATAGCTTGGAAATGAGTCCACAGAGCATGTCAGACTAATCAGGACAATAAATATAAATTACCCAGAAAATGGCCTTAAAATGATCTGGGATAGACTTGATGAGTGTTATGGCACGACTGAAGCAATAGAAAGTACACTATTCAAAAGAATTGATAGCTTCCCCAAAATACCTAACAAAGCCTATCAGAAACTTAGGGAACTAAGTGACTTACTGATGGAACTTCAGGTAGCTAAATCTGAAGGAGACTTACCAGGACTTGCATTCCTTGACTCAGCCAAAGGTGTCAACCCCCTTGTACAAAAACTACCCTATAACTTACAAGAGCAATGGATTACACATGGCTCCAGATATAAAACACGGTACAATGTTCCATTTCCACCATTCTCTGTTTTTGTGGACTTTGTACACCAGCAAGCTAAAATAAGAAACGGTCCTAGTTTTGACTTCACATTAGGAAAATTCCCACAGGACCTAACCCTCGCAAACCTCCAGTAGCAGTACACAAAACTAATGTGAATTCTGCAGATTCCTTCCACAGGTCTGCCAGCTCCTTTCATCCAGAGACAAGAGTTAAAGATCCTGGTAAGCAGTGTCCTCTACACCGGAAGCCGCATCCTCTCCTGAAATGCAGAGCCTTCAGAGAGAAGTCCATGGAGGACCGCAAAGCCATTCTGAAAGAGAACAACATTTGCTACAAGTGCTGCTCATCGTCATCTCACTTTGCCAAGGACTGTAAGGTAAGTGTAAAATGCACAGAATGTAACAGCGCAGATCACAACACAGCTCTACACCCTGGACCAGCCCCATGGGCATTACAACGCACTGACATTACTAGTGAGCATGGTGAGGAGGAAGAACACACTGCTACAACCGCACCAGAGATCACTTCAAACTGCACAGAGATCTGCAAAGGAGGCATAAGTGGCAGATCCTGTTCCAAAATCTGTCTAGTCAGAGTCTATCCAGCAGGTAAAAAAGACAAAGCCATCAAGCTTTATACAATCCTTGATGATCAAAGTAATAAATCTTTAGCCAGCTCAGCCTTCTTTGTCATGTTTGACATTAAAGGCCCCAGCATTCCTTACTCCTTAAAGACTTGTGCAGGAATAGTGGAGACGGCGGGTAGAAGAGTATCTGGCTACCAGGTCGAGTCCATTGATGGTCAGATATGCCTGTCCTTACCAACTCTCATTGAGTGCAATCAGATCCCTGATCACAGACATGAAATCCCTACACCAGATGCACCTGTTCATCATCCACACTTGAAAGGCATAGCACATCTGATACCAGAACCTGATTCTCACGCTCAGATAATCTTACTCCTTGGGAGAGATATCTTATGAGTCCACAAAGCGAGAACTCAGATTAATGGTCCCCACAATATTTCATATGAACAGAAGTTAGACCTGGGATGAGTCATTATAGGTGACGTCTGCCTAGGAAACATGCATAAACCAACTTCTGTTAACAGCATGCTTACAAGTACACTAGAGAATGGACATCCCTCTCTTTTCCAGCCATGCCACAACCATTTCCTCATTAAGGAACTACTGTATGCTATCCATTTGCCTTGTCCCATCCTAGACCTCACCTGTGACAGTGACAAAGACTACATAGTGTGCACAGTCTTTCAAAGAACAAAAGAGGATAATCAGGTGGCAATGTCTATTGAAGACAAACTCTTCTTAGAGATTATGGAGCAGGGATTAGTCAAAGATGGCACAAACAGTTGGGTCGCACCTCTACCCTTCAGGCCACAGAGACCACACCTGCCTAATAACAGAGAACAAGTACTAAAATGTTCCTCTTCCCTTAGACGTAATTTGCAGAGAACGACAGAGATGAGAGATCACTTCTTTTCTTTTAAGGAGAAACTCTTTGAGAACGGTCATGCAGAGTTAGCTCCCACTCTTAAAAACTCTGAGGAGTGCTGGTACCTACCAATATTTGGAGTATATCATACTAAGAAACCGGGTCAGATTAGAGTAGTGTTTGACTCTAGTGCCAAATTTGAAGGGGTCTCTTTAAATGATGTGCTCTTGACAGGTCCAGACCTCAGCAACAAACTCCTGGGAGTACTTTTACACTTTTGCAAAGACTCCATTGCTTCATAGCTGACATCCAACAGATGTTCCATTGCTTCCTTGTCAGGGAGGAAGACAGAAACGTCTTGAGATTTCCTTGGTTCAGTGATTATGATTCCTTTAAGGATATAATAGAGTACCGCATGAGAGTACACATCTTTGGCAACAGCCTTTCTCCTGCGGTTGCTATCTATGGACTCAGACATTCTGCTCAAGAAGGTGAGCCTGAGTATAGCCCAGATGTTAGACGATTCATAGAAAAGGGCTTCTATGTAGATGACTGTTTAAAATCTTTACCTTCCAATGAGTCTGCAATCAGTCTTCTAAAAAGAGCTCAGGGAATGCTCGCCTGCTCCAATCTCAGGCTTCACAAGATTGCTTCCAACAGTAAAGAAGTAATGAAAGCTTTCCCTTCCCAAGACCACTCTAATGATCTAAGAGACTTAGACTTAGCTGCAGACTCTTCACCTGTACAACGCAGTCTTGGTTTACTCTGGAACTTGAAATCCGACTCCTTTTCCTTTTACTCGCAGAGGTCTTTTGTCTTCAATCAATAGCTTGTATAATCCATTAGGTTTTGCAGCAACTGTTACAATTCAAGGTAAAGCTATACTCAGAGACATAACACGTGAAACATCCAAGTGGGATGCCCCACTGCCCATCGATAAAAGGAACTCTTGGATAGAGTGGAGAAACTCTCTAACAGTTTTATCTGACCTCCATATATCACGCTGTATGCTCCCTCACCCTCTACTGAAGTACAAAGCCAGAAACTTTGCATATTCTCTGATGCTTCTGTCAAAGCAATAGGTACCGTTGCTTACTTAAAAATTGTAGACAGTGGGGGCGTGTCCAAGATGGCGCCGGGAGCAGATATGCTTTCCTGAGCTCCGGCACCCTGATCTCCCATCCGCTGCCATCCAAGGAACAGCGGCCATCCAGAGCAGATCCCCGGCTGCCCAGACCTTTCCTGACACCTGAGGAGGGGTGTCGAGCTACTCTGCCCCTTCTCCGAGCATCTGGGGCGCGGGACGCTCTGAGGCCTACCGCGGCATGTGAAGCCGCGGTGTATCCTGAATCCGCGGCCGGAGCGGATCGCCGCCGCGGCCGGATCGCCGCATCGTCGCACCACCGCCCTGCCCGGCCGACTCTGGAGACAGGTTAGCTGCAGGGACAGGCTGGGTGGGTCCCTTTAATCCTCCTGGTGGCACTGTGGCTTACATCACATCCCTGCAGGATCCCTGTGAGCTACTGGGGATCAGTGTGGATGCAGGGGTAGTGCTGGATGGGGGAAGAAGTTTTCTAATGACCCCCTTCCTCAAGTGGATAAATCAGGGGTGTCTGGGACATATTTTGGAAGCCTATACACAGCCTGCATACTTGGCCAAGTTAACATAACCATAACTATCTACTTTTCACTGGCCGCAGTGTTATGTTGAGCCTTCTGTGAACACCTCCCCGGTGGGGGACACGTACACGAGCCAGGAGGAAAATGCCAGAGTGACCTTCCTGTGCCGTACCACCGAAACATTTCTCTCGGCCATTGGGCTTTTACACCCTAGCGTATCACCTCAATAGTCTTAGGGGATTTTGGAATCCTGTGGACCACCCCCGACAATGCACCGCACTCCCCGCACTAAACCTAAACAGCAATCCCCTCCGCAGGGCCACATCGCTACGCTGATACCTAACCCGCCTGAGCCTGATGACAACACCCAGCTTCCAGGTGACCCTGAGTCTGATGGCGATAGTCAGCAGCAATTTCCATCGGGGATGGCTGATTCTCTTGAACACAATCCCGAAGCCTTGCTACACAAATTCCGTGCTATAGTGCGAGAGGAGATTACAGCTGCCTCACGTAAATTATCTTCTGATCTGGCGAGAGGCCTAAAGGAGCTGGGCCTTCACGCTCACCAATTGGAGCAACGTATGGATCTGGCGACTACAGTTTTGGAGGGTCATGAAAAGGAAGTGGAGGATCTACATGCTGAGCTGGACACTTTAAAAGATAAGTTGGAGGATGCTGAGAATAGAGCACGCAGGGATAATCTCCGCATCCGCGGAATCCCCGAGGCAATCACCGATTTGCAGGGCACTGCTACTGCTCTTTTCCAGGAGTTGGCCCCTGAGATTCCCATAAAACGTCTGGAGTTTGACCGTATCCATAGAACTCTAGCACCCAAGCCCACGGAGGGTCCTCCCAGAGACATTATTATTAAATTCCACTTTTATCGTACTAAAGAACGTCTACTGCAAGCGGCTCGGAACTGCTCAGCTTTGGAATTTCAGGGTCACTCTGTACATCTGTTCGCGGATTTGTCCCCAGTTACAATTGCCAAACGTCGTACCCTAAGACCCTATCTTCAAATTCTTCAATCGGCTGATATCAAGTACAGATGGGGCTTCCCTTTCAAGCTCTCGTTCTCCTTTCAAGGTCGTCAATTCCAGGCCTCTTCGCCAGCGGATCTTCGGCGTCACTTTCGGGAGCTCAACCTGGAACTGCCACAATCCCAGAGTGAGGAGACTTCGATCCCTACGCGTCTTCACAATTCCCAGTCTTCGCGTAAATCTCCTCCTAGTCAAAGTAGTTCCCAGGCTCTCAGATCCCTACAGGCTCAGCGTTTTCAGGAAGTCTCCGCGATATGATGTTTAGAGGCTGGCCGCCAGTAGCTGGCTTTGTTCCATGTGGATTTTTGCTGCCATTTTCTAGATTTGACTCTAGATTTGTTCAGGGATTTCATACCTCCGTGTGGTTTATCTCTTCCAATCCAGAGTGGATGTTTCTTTTCTCCGCACTGATTGGTTGAGATTTCTATTGTCCTGCGAGTTTCAGATTACTTATTCACAGGTGTATTAGCCTTAGTTGTCTGTATAATATTTTTATATTTTATATTAATGCCAAGTTGTTCCGGTGGATGGTCGTGTCCCCCATCGAGCTGGCTAGCGGTATGGTCTTCTGTCCTGCCCGCTACCTAGCCTTTATGTGGGTGTTTTACCCACAGTTGATTACTATATTGTTTGAATTGATATCAATGCTTCACAGATATCTTGCTTGTATATCAGATGTCTTCTGGTCTTCTCTTCTCTTTTTCGTCTCTTTCTCCTTGTCGTTTGTTATGTGTGTTTTGTGTTTTTATAATTTTTTTTCCAGGGCTCCCGGGGATCGCGGCGGATTTAATCTTCCTTTTTTTAGATCACCATGTCGTTGAACTGGTTATCACTGAATGTCCAGGGGATGAACTCTCCGCAGAAACGGGTAAAGATATTTAAGTTTCTCCGGGCTCGCCAAGTTGACATTGCTTGTTTGCAAGAAACTCACTTCTCCACTACCTCTGCCCCAAAATATTTTGATGCACGTTACCCTCAGATATTTCAAGCTACTGGCCCCACTAAACAGAGAGGAGTACTGGTCGCCTTCCATAGTAAAACTCCATTCGTCTGTGTGAGGCGTATTGCTGATCCCAATGGCAGATACCTTCTGCTCCAGGGCACGATCCATGGCATAGATGTTACCATACTGTCCTACTACGCTCCCAATGTTAATCCTGGACCTTTTCTGTCGCACCTATGTTCTCTCCTGGCTACACATCAAAGGGGTACGCTTTTGATGGCAGGGGATTCAAACCTAGTGCTAAATCCTGCATTGGATAAATATCCAGCGGAGTGCTCTGGCCCTTCCGCATCAGCGAAGTCCTTTGCACGTACGTTAAATTCTCATGGTCTGGTAGATTTATGGCGTGAATTTCATCCTCGGGGGAAAGACTACACTCATTATTCACACCCTCATCATTCGCATTCCAGAATTGATCATGCCTTCGTTTCACGTAAACACCTCCCTTTAGTTTGCTCTATTTCTATCTTAACGGTCCCATGGTCAGATCATGAGCCTATCTTGGTGGTCTGTCGATCTCTCCTATGTAGGCTGGCCTTCTCTTTGTGGATAATGAATGACTCCTTGCTTTCGTTAAAGGAGATCCAGGCGGAACTACATCGTAAATCTCAGGAATATTTCCAATTGAACTTGGGTTCTGTCTCTTCTTCAGTAACAGTGTGGGAAGCGTACAAGGCAGTTCTTAGGGGACATATTATCCAAATAGCTTCAAGGCGAAAAAAGGAAAGACAGCTTCAACAGTGTCAGTTGGAATCGAAGTTAGCTTCTGCGTCGGCCCAATTTAAACAATCACCTTCCCCGTCAAACCGTAGACTGTTGGATCAGGCTCGTTTAGAATTGGATCTTTGCTTAACGGATGAGGCTGAGCGCTCCTTACGATGGACTCGCCAGAAGTGGTATAGCAAAGCAAACAAACCAGACTCTATGTTGGCCCGTAGATTGCGTTCTTTTGCACAGCATCCTAAACCGATATCTTTACGTACTCGTCACAATACTCTTACAAGCAACCCTGTAGCAGTTTTGGAAGAATTCCGGCACCGACTAGCTAAACTTTATTCTGATCCCACCCGGGCCGACCCTCAGTCCATTTCTGACTTTTTATCTCGTCTGCCCCTGCCTACTTTAACGTCAGCCCATAAGGATTTGATGGATCGTAATTAGAGATGAGCGAAGTATTCAAAAATTCGATTCGGCTGATTCGGCGAATTCGAGGAATAAATTCGATTCGAGGCGAATATATTCGCTGCGAATTTAACTTATAAAAAGGGTGTTTCTAGGCTTCAGAGAGCCTTTATATTAGTGCAGAACACTGTACCTTTAATTTAAATGCCCTTGGAGTCTGCTGGGGAAGAGAAATAATACTGTCAGTCAGTATGACATGCAGATGAGTGCCGTCGATCTTAGAATCACCGCACACTTCACTCATTTGGGCAGTCACGGGGCCAAAACCAGAGTGTGGAGCCACAGTGTGGCGGTGGAGGCAGCAGCAATGGGAGGCCATACAGCACCCTATGACAAAATGGAACCCACCAGCAGTGTGAGGAGACCTGAAAGTGGCACATGGCAGAGTGTGGCGATGGAGACAGCAGCAATGGGAGGCCGTACAGGGACCCATGAGACACTCTGGACCTGGCAGCAGCATGAGGAGGCGGTACAGGGGCCCATGACAGATTACGGGCCTGGCAGCAGCATGAGGAGTCGGTACGGGGGCCCATGGCAGATTACGGGCCTGGCAGCAGCAATGGGAGGCCCGTAATCTGCCAGCACCCTATGACAAAATGGAACCCACCAGCAGTGTGAGGAGACCTGAAAGTGGCACATGGCAGAGTGTGGCGATGGAGACAGCAGCAATGGGAGGCCGTACAGGGACCCATGAGACACTCTGGACCTGGCAGCAGCAAGAGGAGGCGGTACAGGGGCCCATGGCAGAGTGGCGAAGCGTAAGCAGCTTAAATTGAAGGCCATACAGAGGCCTATGTTAAAAATAATAACATGTTTGGGGCATGATTCATGGCGGATTTAGTCAGTTGTGTCAGGAACTGGTGGTTTGAAATCCAGACTAATCCACGCCTGATTCATTTTCACAAACCTGAGTCTCTCCACACTTTGGGTGGACAGTCGTGTCCTCCGCGGAGTTACAATACCTCCTGCCGCACTAAACACGCGCTCCGATGCCACGCTACTGGCCGGGCATGACAGCCTTTCAAGGGCAAATTCAGCTAGTTGGGGCCAAAGGTCAAGTTTCGTTGCCCAGTAGTCAAGGGGATTGTCTACCTCGGTTGGCAGGGTGCTGTCCAAGTAGGCCCAAGCCTGTTGTTTGAGGTCCTGCTCCAGGTCCACCTGATGCTGCTGCTGCTGCTGCAGCTGGTTAGTAGTTTCCTCACTGCGCTGGTGAAGAAAGCTACTCATCATCGACTGCAGACTGAGGCAGCCGCTGCTGGTGGAGCTGCCACTGCTCCTACCACCCCACCCCACCCCTCCCCTGCTGCCATGGCAGCGGAACGCGAGCGCACAGGGCCCACAGTGTCTGAGGATGGACGTTGGCGCAGAAAGGCAGAGACCAACTGACTACATAGGTGGTTTTTATAGTACGTTATTTTGGCCTCCCTCTCAGCAGGTGTGAAAAAGGCCACCATTTTTGAACGGTAGCGAGGGTCCAACAAGGTGGACAGCCAAAAGTCATCGCTCTGTCTGATGGTTATTATTCGGCTGTCGCTACGCAAGCAACCGAGCATGCTATGGGCCATTTGTGCCAAGGAATGCGAGGGACTCCCTGCCTCCATCTCCACAGCATACTGCCACGGTGCGTCTGGGTCCTCTGTCTCCTCCTCCTCCTCTACCAGATGCTCCTGCTCCTCCACTCCTGTCCGCTGAGTGGAAAAACCACCCATTTCACTCAATAATTCCTGAGCACCAATGTCCTCCTCTACCTCCTCCTCTTCTTCCTGTCCTGCCCCCACAGGGGTCATGTGGCGTTGAGATCTGTGCGCCACGTCTACCGCACCCTGACCAGCCATTGTTAACAGCATTTGTTCCAGGACGTGCAACAGAGGAATGACGTCGTTCATCCCATAGTCCTGCCGACTCACGAATAGCGTGGCCTCCTCAAAGGGCCTGAGCAAGCGGCAGGTGTCACGCATGAGCTGCCAATGGCTGACATCTAAGTTACACAGGGGAGTACCTTTATCCGCTTGTAACATCAGGAAATCGGTGATGGCCTTTCGCTGTTCGTAAAGGCGGTCTAACATATGTAGGGTTGAATTCCACCTTGTTGCAACGTCGCAGATCAGGCGATGCTGTGGAATTCCGTTCTGCCGCTGCAGCTCAAGGAGGGTGTGCTTTGCGGTGTAGGAATGGCTGAAATGCATGCAAAGTTTACGTGACATTTTAAGGATGTCTTGCAGTGGGATGGTGGATTTTAGGAACCGCTTGACAACCAGATTGAACACGTGAGCCATGCATGGCGCATGGCACAACCTTCCTTGACGCAGAGCAGACACCATGTTCTTTCCGTTGTCGGTCAACATGGTTCCGATTTTCAGTTTGCGCGGAGACAGCCATCTGTCGCTTTCTCTGTTCATTACACTCATAAGTTCCTCCCCTGTGTGACTACGTTCGCCAAGGCATACCAGGTGCAGCACAGTGTGACACCGTTGCGCCCTGCACATGTGATATGCCGGTCGGGTAATGGGACTTGGCACGGGGGTGGCGGCTGAGGACACGGCGGAAGAAGAGGTGGTAGAGGCGGACATCTTTTCTGGACCAAGGACGTGCAAACGTGGAGGCAAAAGCGGCGTGACCTGTCCAAGTTGCTGGTGCGGCTGTGCCGGCACCACGTTCACCCAGTGGGCCGTAAATGACATGTACTGTCCCTGACCGTAGTTACAGCTCCACACGTCGGCGCTGCCGTGCACTTTGGCAGAGACCGACATGCTCAAAGACTGGCCCACCATCTCTTCTACATGTGAATGCAGGACTGGCACTGCCTTTTTGGCGAAGAAGTGCCGGCTTGGCACTCTCCACCGCGGCGCGGCACAAGCCATCATTTCTCGGAAAGGTGCTGAGTCCACCACTTGGAAAGGGAGGGACTGCAGCACCAGCAACTTGGACAGGAGGACGTTCAGCTTTTGCACCGTCGGGTGCGTGCTCGCAAACTGTTGTCTCTTGGAAACGGATTCCAAGAAAGACTGCTGACGGAATCCGTGAAGAGGAGTAGCAGGAGAAGGAGCATCTGAACGAGCGGAAGATGCCAACGAGCGACAACTCCCCTCAGCAGAGGTGTTGGAGCCTTGACTGGCTGATAGAGGGCGATTGACGTCGGGTGACGGAGCAAGTAACGGAGCGGGTGATGGAGCGGGGGCTGGGGCAGGCAGAACCGCCGTATCTTTATCACGGTTTTCCCAGGCCACCGAATGGCGACGCTGCATATGCTGACGCAACGCTGTAGTCCCAACATGGGCCCCCTGGCCACGCTTGACTTTCTGGCCACATAGTCGACATACGGCTACGTTTACTTCCTCGGGCGGCTTGACGAAAAATTGCCACACCGCCGAGTAGGAAACTTTGCCCCCGATACTCCTCACTGGCTGACTGCTACTTCCTCCGTGCACACCGGCACCACTACTGGCCGTGGTGGTAGGCTGCAGTGGAGCTGGTGCTCTACTCCATGGCCGTTTGCCTCCACTGACACTGCTGCGACCCTGCTGCCTCCTGGGCAACCCACCGACTGTTTTGCTCGCTGCCAAGCTGGCACCCTCTTCTCCTGATGATGCGGAAGCAATAGCCTGATGACGACGAGGCTGCCAAGTGCGATCAGCCTCATCATCATCAATTAGGGTCTCCGCCTCACTACTAGCCCCCTCGGCTGCGTGTGGGTCAGGAGACAGACCTGTCTCTAGACCGGCTACCGAGCCACTCTCCTCGCCAGTACTTCTTCGCCTGGCTGCTGAAGAGGCGGATGTCTCCCCCCGTTCCTGACCGCCCTCTGTTAGCTCTTCCTCACTGTACAGTGGGGCTGAGCCCACAGCATGCGATACTTCGCTTGGTGAGGGAACACCAAAGGACAGGGGCAGGTAGAGGACACGTGATTTCAGTGGGCTTGCTCCCGGGCCATGCCAACTAACGGTTGTGTCTGACGTACCCACCGACCGTTGGCTGTAGGTGTCAGAGGTGACCTGGGAAGAGGAAGACGACCGAGCCAACCAATCGATGACGGCAGGGTTGTCGGTGGAGACACGACCGCTGGATGACACCGGGAGCACTGGCCTCTGGCTGCGACTAGTGCTGCCTCGACCCCTTCCTCTGCTGCCACGTCTGCTCGCTCCTGAAACATTGCCTCCTCTGCCACTCCTCTGCGTGTTGTCTGACATACTCTTTAATTCAACGATTCTGTGTCCCTGAGTAACGATTCTGTGTCCCTGAGTAACAATTCTGTGTCTGTCCCTGAGTAACAATTCTGTGTCCCTCAGTAACAATTCTGTGTCCCTCAGTAACAATTCTGTGTCCCTCAGTAACAATTCTGTGTCTGTCCCTGAGTATCAATTCTGTGTCCCTGAGTAACAATTCTGTGTCCCTGAGTAACAGTTCTGTGTCCCTGAGTAACAGTTCTGTGTCCCTGAGTAACAATTCTGTGTCCCTCAGTAACATTTCTGTGTCCCTCAGTAACAATTCTGTGTCCCTCAGTAACAATTCTGTGTCTGTCCCTAAGTAACAATTCTGTGTCCCTGAGTAACAGTTCTGTGTCCCTGAGTAACAATTCTGTGTCCCTGAGTAACAGTTCTGTGTCCCTGAGTAACAATTCTGTGTCCCTGAGTAACAATTCTGAGTCCCTCAGTAACAATTCTGTGTCCCTCAGTAACAATTCTGTGTCTGTCCCTGAGTAACAATTCTGTGTCCCTCAGTAACAATTCTGTGTCCCTCAGTAACAATTCTGTGTCTGTCCCTGAGTAACAATTCTGTGTCCCTGAGTAACAGTTCTGTGTCCCTGAGTAACAGTTCTGTGTCCCTGAGTAACAATTCTGTGTCCCTGAGTAACAATACTGTGTCCCTGAGTAACAATTCTGTGTCCCTCAGTAACAATTCTGTGTCCCTCAGTAATAATTCTGTGTCCCTCAGTAACAATTCTGTGTCCCTCAGTAACAATTCTGTGTCTGTCCCTGAGTAACAATTCTGTGTCCCTCAGTAACAATTCTGTGTCCCTCAGTAACAATTCTGTGTCCCTCAGTAACAATTCTGTGTCTGTCCCTGAGTAACAATTCTGTGTCCCTGAGTAACAGTTCTGTGTCCCTGAGTAACAATTCTGTGTCCCTCAGTAACAATTCTGTGTCCCTCAGTAACAATTCTGTGTCCCTCAGTAACAATTCTGTGTCCCTCAGTAACAATTCTGTGTCTGTCCCTGAGTAACAATTCTGTGTCCCTCAGTAACAATTCTGTGTCTGTCCCTGAGTAACAGTTCTGTGTCCCTGAGTAACAATTTTGTGTCCCTGAGTAACAATTCTGTGTCCCTGAGTAACAATTCTGTGTCCCTCAGTAACAATTCTGTGTCCCTCAGTAACAATTCTGTGTCTGTCCCTGAGTAACAATTCTGTGTCCCTCAGTAACAATTCTGTGTCCCTGAGTAACAATTCTGTGTCTGTCCCTGAGTAACAATTCTGTGTCCCTGAGTAACAGTTCTGTGTCCCTGAGTAACAGTTCTGTGTCCCTGAGTAACAATTCTGTGTCCCTGAGTAACAATTCTGTGTCCCTCAGTAACAATTCTGTGTCCCTCAGTAACAATTCTGTGTCCCTCAGTAACAATTCTGTGTCTGTCCCTGAGTAACAATTCCGTGTCCCTCAGTAACAATTCTGTGTCCCTCAGTAACAATTCTGTGTCTGTCCATGAGTAACAATTCTGTGTCCCTGAGTAACAGTTCTGTGTCCCTGAGTAACAATTCTGTGTCCCTGAGTAACAATTCTGTGTCCCTCAGTAACAATTCTTTGTCTGTCCCTGAGTAACAATTCTGTGTCCCTCAGTAACAATTCTGTGTCCCTCAGTAACAATTCTGTGTCTGTCCTTGAGTAACAATTCTGTGTCCCTGAGTAACAGTTCTGTGTCCCTGAGTAACAATTCTGTGTCCCTGAGTAACAGTTCTGTGTCCCTGAGTAACAATTCTGTGTCCCTGAGTAACAATTCTGTGTCCCTCAGTAACAATTCTGTGTCCCTCAGTAACAATTCTGTGTCCCTCAGTAACAATTCTGTGTATGTCCCTCAGTAACAATTCTGTGTCCCTCAGTAACAATTCTGTGTCCCTCAGTAACAATTCTGTGTCTGTCCCTGAGTAACAATTCTGTGTCCCTGAGTAACAGTTCTGTGTCCCTGAGTAACAATTCTGTGTCCCTGAGTAACAGTTCTGTGTCCCTGAGTAACAATTCTGTGTCGCTCAGTAACAATTCTGTGTCCCTCAGTAACAATTCTGTGTCTGTCCCTGAGTAACAATTCTGTGTCCCTGAGTAACAATTCTGTGTCCCTCAGTAACAATTCTGTGTCCCTCAGTAACAATTCTGTGTCCCTCAGTAACAATTCTGTGTCTGTCCCTGAGTAACAGTTCTGTGTCCCTGAGTAACAATTCTGTGTCCCTGAGTAACAGTTCTGTGTCCCTGAGTAACAATTCTGTGTCCCTCAGTAACAATTCTGTGTCCCTCAGTAACAATTCTGTGTCCCTCAGTAACAATTCTGTGTCTGTCCCTGAGTAACAATTCTGTGTCCCTCAGTAACATTTCTGTGTCCCTTAGTAACAATTCTGTGTCCCTCAGTAACAATTCTGTGTCTGTCCCTGAGTAACAATTCTGTGTCCCTCAGTAACAATTCTGTGTCCCTCAGTAACAATTCTGTGTCTGTCCCTGAGTAACAATTCTGTGTCCCTGAGTAACAGTTCTGTGTCCCTGAGTAACAATTCTGTGTCCCTGAGTAACAGTTCTGTGTCCCTGAGTAACAATTCTGTGTCCCTGAGTAACAGTTCTGTGTCCCTGAGTAACAATTCTGTGTCCCTCAGTAACAATTCTGTGTCCCTCAGTAACAATTCTGTGTCCCTCAGTAACAATTCTGTGTCTGTCCCTGAGTAACAATTCTGTGTCCCTCAGTAACATTTCTGTGTCCCTTAGTAACAATTCTGTGTCCCTCAGTAACAATTCTGTGTCTGTCCCTGAGTAACAATTCTGTGTCCCTCAGTAACAATTCTGTGTCCCTCAGTAACAATTCTGTGTCTGTCCCTGAGTAACAATTCTGTGTCCCTGAGTAACAGTTCTGTGTCCCTGAGTAACAATTCTGTGTCCCTGAGTAACAGTTCTGTGTCCCTGAGTAACAATTCTGTGTCCCTGAGTAACAGTTCTGTGTCCCTCAGTAACAATTCTGTGTCCCTCAGTAACAATTCTGTGTCCCTCAGTAACAATTCTGTGTCCCTCAGTAACAATTCTGTGTCCCTCAGTAACAATTCTGTGTCCCTCAGTAACAATTCTGTGTCTGTCCCTGAGTAACAATTCTGTGTCCCTGAGTAACAGTTCTGTGTCCCTGAGTAACAGTTCTGTGTCCCTGAGTAACAGTTCTGTGTCCCTCAGTAACAATTCTGTGTCCCTCAGTAACAATTCTGTGTCCCTCAGTAACAATTCTGTGTCTGTCCCTGAGTAACAATTCTGTGTCCCTCAGTAACAATTCTGTGTCTGTCCCTGAGTAACAGTTCTGTGTCCCTGAGTAACAGTTCTGTGTCCCTGAGTAACAATTCTGTGTCCCTGAGTAACAATTCTGTGTCCCTAAGTAACGATTCTGTGGCCCTAAAGTCTCTTTGGCCCTAACTCTGTCCCTAATACAGAGAGGTCTGTCTCTCTTGAATGACCGGAGGCTAATGGAGAATTCTAAGATGGCCGCAATTTATAGCTCGACCATTACACAGTGCTGGCTGGCTGGCTGCTGATTGGCTAATGCGATCACATGTCATGAATGAATGCATTATGGGTCAGCGCGCCTTGTCTGCGCTCCTTCCCAGAGATCCCCGCTCCGTCGCCACACATGTCGCTGCCATTTTTGGAAAATTTCGATTCGCGCATCCGAAGTCTGCTAATTTTCGGATTCGGCGCGAATCGAATTTTTCCTAATCTTCGAAACGAATTCCACTTCGCTAAGTTCGATTCGCTCATCTCTAATCGTAATATCCAAGTATCTGAGGTTTTGCAATGCATAGCAGACCTGAAAATGGGCAAACACCCTGGTCCCGATGGATATACGGCACTATACTATAAGAAATTAGCTGATGTACTCGCTCCTCACCTTGCCGCTATGTTTAATGTGGTGAAGGGAGGTTCGAATTTTTCCCCGGACTCGTTAACTGCTAATGTGGTTATGATCCCTAAACCGGATCGAGATCACTCTTCCTGGGCAAACTATAGGCCTATCTCTCTTATCAATATCGACATGAAGATTCTTACTAAGATCTTGGCTACTCGACTGAATTCCTTCCTTTCTCGCCTAATCAAAAAGGACCAGGTGGGATTTGTTCCCCACAGGCAGGCCGGAGATGCTATCAGACGTATTTTACAATTGCAACATTTGGCCCATACTCGTAAATTCGATATGATGCTCTTATCCTTAGACATCAATAAGGCCTTCGACACTCTATCCTGGCCGTATCTCCTATCGGTCCTTCACCGCTTTGGCTTTGGTCCTTCCTTCCTACGATGGATATCTTCGCTATATACTTCTCCTCAAGCGAAGCTTAAATACTATGGATTTGAGTCCTCTACGTTCTTGGTTGCCAGAGGCACTAGACAAGGCTGCCCACTTTCCCCTTTACTTTTTATCCTAGCCTTGGAACCATTGGCAGAAGCCATTCGTTTACATCCTGATATTAAGGGGATTGATGTGGCAGGCTCCCAACATAAATTGTCTTTGTTTGCAGATGACATATTATTGTCAATCTCGAACCCGGGGGTTACTTTGCCCAATTTGCTCGCGGTTCTCGATTCCTTTGCAACCCTTTCAGGCTTACATGTCAACCCAGCTAAATCAAGAGCTATGTCAGTTACCCTCCCACCATCACTCTTGACCACTTTGAAGCAAACGTTCCCTTTTCAATGGCTTTCGGCCTTACCATATTTAGGAATTAAGCTTACCCCGACATATGACGGACTGTATCAGGCTAACTTTCCCACTGTCTTTCACGAGTTGACAGAGCTATTGTCCTCTTGGTCTCATTTCCCGCTTTCATGGTTCGGCAGAATTAACGCAATCCGTATGACCTATCTTCCTTAACTACTATATCTATTTCGTGTCTTGCCAGTTCCAGTACCTTCGCATATATTGCGTATTCATCAGCGAAAACTTCTGTCCTTTATTTGGAGCTCTTCTGGACCCAGAATTAGCAAACATATCTTATTCGCACGACGAAGTATGGGCGGGTTATCTGTTCCAAATCTCCAGTCTTACTATTTGGCAGCTAACATTGCCCCCTTAGCTCATGTTCATGCATCTCACCACTTCCCCGTGGGCTGTTGTAGATATGATGGACTCTCACCCGATACCGCTCTCCTCCTTGCCATGGCTTCCTATCTCTCAACGTCCATCTACCCTTAGTCCAACGCTGACGCTTTCGCTACGTCTCTGGGATTCTATCAAATATTCCGCTGGCCTTATCTCTCCTCACCTGCCGCTGTTACGTCTATTGCATAACCCATTATTCCCTCCGGGTAGGGATAATCCTAGACAGTTTGCCTGGTGGCAGACGCATGGTTTTTATGATGTTCACTCACTCCTATCTCCCACTAGAATAATTACCTTTGACGCTTTGCGTTCTTCTTATAACATCCCTCTCCGAGAACATTTTGGTTATCTTCAACTTCGTCACTTTTATTAATACACTAATACGCACGCATCCGGGACCTTACCGTCTGTCCCCCTTTGAAAGCCAGTGCAGACATAGACCTCATGCCCCGGGTTTGATTTCCTTGATTTATTCTTCCATTATATCTTATAGAACCCCTCCAGTTCGCTCCTATCATCAACGTTGGCAGTCTGAATTAGGGGGGACCTTGGATCAACAGGACTGGCAGAACATGACCCAAGCACTATCTAAATGTTCTAGGAATGTCATTATTCTTGAGAATGCCTACAAAATTCTATACCGATGGTATTATACGCCCGCTCGTCTAGCTAGTTTTATCCCTACATATTCCCCGTTGTTTTCGGGGATGCCAACAATTGGGTACTATGGCTCATATCTGGTGGACTTGCCCTAAAGTAAGCAGATTATGGATCAGAGTGTATGCCCTCCTCCGGACTATCCTTTACGCAGACATTAAGCGTAACCCGTATGAAGCGCTTCTATTTAAACCGCTGGAGGGCCTCCTCCGTTCTGAACGGCAGCTGGCATCATTTTTATTTATGGCAACTAAATTGACAATTGCGAGAGCTTGGAAAACTCCCCTCCTTAGTTTTGAGGCTGTCAAAAACCGAATGAACTTCATAATGGTTAATGAAAAATTGACGGCCATATTGTTGGATACCCATACAAAATTTCTGCAGATATGGCGTCCTTGGCTGGATATATCTCAACCTTCGAGATTTGACCAGTCCCTTCTGTCGATATGAGGATGGACCTCGCTGTGATCGCCTCGGAGCCCCCCCCCCCCCTCTTTTTTTTTTTTTTTTTTGTTTGGTGTTGTTGTTGTCCGTGTCTCTCTACTGTTTGTCTTTTCCTAACCTCCTGTCAAATCTGTCCTTAAACATATTTTTCGGATAGTGCTTGCTCTACATCTGTAATACTACCAATGCAATCTGGATTTCTTTGTAATCTCTAGGTTTTGAACATGTATCATCTTTTGGAGAAGGCCTCTTTCCGTGCCTCTCCCGTTCTCTATAATGTTGATGTAGCAAAACTCCCCTTTAGAGTTTATATTATCATTGACCCACAAAGGTTTGTTAATCGTTCTCTCCCAACCCCTTCCCTATCTCTTCCTACAGGGCACCTATGTAAACTTTTCAGCTTATGCCTTTTCAAGTGCATGCTTTGAATTAGCTTCCCCTCACCCACTACAATTTCTAATTGTTGGTCATTGAATCTATGTTCCGAATGTTTGTTTATCTTTGCTTAATATTCAATAAAGCTCTTTGTAAAAGAAAAACTGTAGACAGTTATGCACAGTGTCATATAGAGTTTATCATGAGCAAAACAAAACTGGCTCCACTTCCTGAACATACTATACCCAGGTTAGAACTTAGTGCTGCAATGTTAGCTGTTGAGCTAGCTGAACTCATTGCAGCAGAGATGGACATTGACCTTAAGCATGCCGAGCTTTACACAGACAGCAATGTGGTGTTAGGTTACATCTATAATGAGACTAGACGATTCTACATTTACGTTAGTAACAGAGTGTTGATGATTAGAAGATCTACCTGTCCAACACAGTGGCACTATGTACCTACTGACCATAACCCTGCAGATCACACTACAAGAGCTGTAGCTGCAAGTCGCCTCAAAGATACGACATGGTTTACAGGACCTGCATTCTTATACAGTACAGAACAGACTGTTCCGAACAATGACACATTTGCTGGTAGATGCCAACTTAGACACTGAAATCCGTCCTGAGATCTCCACGCTTCAGACTGCGACTGCAGGCAGTCAACTTAAATCTCACAGATTTAGTGGATTCTTAACCTAGAAGTCACTTGTTCATGCTATTACTTGCCTCCTACACATAGCTCGCTCCTTCAAACGTGACACACATTCTACCGACAGTGACTGTAAAGCATGGCACCATTGCCAAAAGATTAGTTCAGCAACAGAACGCCAACAGTCTCAAGATCTCATCATCCGCATTGTGCAATATGAAACCTATGCTAGAGAGATCAACTCTATTCTGAACAAAAGAGCAATCCCTAATGACAGTGCTCTGAAAAAGCTTGACCCATTTCTTGATCAAAATAGTCTGTTAAAAGTAGGTGGCCATCATAGGGAAGCAGAATTAGAACCAGATGAGAAACATTCCTTGATCATTCCCAGCCACCATCACATCGCTTCCTTGATTGTATTGCACCATCACCTCCAAGTGAAACACCAGGGATGACTGTTTACAGAAGGGACTTTAAGGACTGCTGGCCTGTGGATAGTTGGAGCTAAAAGATGTGTAAGCAGTGTGATTTTCGGATGTGTTATTTGCCATAGACTTCGTGGTGTACTACAGACACAAAAGGTGGCCGATCTTCCAACTGATAGACTCAGTCCAAACCCTCCATTCACCACGATTCACCAATGTTGGCCTTGATGTCTTTGGACCCTGGTCTGTTATCACACATCACACTAGAGGGAGTCATGCAAATAGTAAGCGCTGGGCAGTCATATTCACCTGTGTGACCATCAGAGCAATACATATTGAAGTTACCGAGTCTATGGACACTTATAGCTTCATGAATGCCCTTAGCCGTTTCATTGCCATCCAGGGCCGTGTTAAATACATTCGCTCAGACAGAGGCACTAACTTCATTGGAGCAGTCAGGGAACTCAAAATCCCTTCAAACATTGACACTGAAAGGGTGGAGAGATATCTCAGTGACCAGGGATGTACATGGACTTTCAGCACACCTCATTCTTCTCACATGGGAGGAGTGTGGGAAAGAATGATTGGCATAGCTTGTAGAATACTCGATTCAATTTTTTTGCAAGTAGTAACTGCAAGACTCACGAGAGCCTGACAACTTTCATGGCAGAAATCTCAGCCATCATTAACGCCAGACCTCTAGCTCCAGTTTCAAATGACCCAGAAGAGCCTGTCTTGCTTACTCCAGCAACCCTCCTCACTCAGAAGACTGGAGTAGTGTCCCTCCTGGAGACTTCAATACTAAAGACTTGTATTTGCGTCAATGGAGACAAGTTCAAAGCCTTGCAAATACCTTCTGGGACAGGTGGAGGAAACAATACATTTCTACCTTACAAGTAAGAGAGAAGTGGTCAGAGATCAAACCAAACCTGAAAGATGGTGACATTGTTCTTGTAAAAGACTACCAGTCTTAGAGGAATGAGTGGCCAATAGGTCTTGTTACCAGAACTTTCCCAAGCAAAGATGGGAGGGTCAGAAAGGTTCAGATTAGAGTCCACAGGGACGGAAAGACAAAGTTGCTCCTTAGACCTGTTTCTGAATTGACCTTCTTATTCACTCATGAGGACCAACATAGTGGTATCAAGTGATACCAGGCGAGGAGTGTGCTGCTTCCAAGAAGCAGTGAGAAAAATCTGAAGATGGAAACCTCTCTATCTGAAGCACTAAGTGCTGTTTTGTTCTGTATAACACAGTACTGAACATTGGCCACAAGATGGCTCCTGTTTGATGTTTAAGTATTTTGTTTGAAGAGCAGTTCTTAACTAGTCTTTCTTTAAGAATCTCTCATGCTCCTCCCAGGGAAGTTGGAGCAAAGTTTAGTCTCCATTTTAAGAACTCATGAGCACATGAAGGAACTTAACCTGGCATATCTCCCTGGAGAACACCTATCCTCTTGCTCTAAGATAGCATCACTGGCATTAGAGACTTTATAGTAGCTGTTATCTGGTTGTTTCTCAATTATGCAGGAAGATTTAGCTGTCTGTTGAGCTGCATACACGCCACAGGGCAACACGTGTAGTGGGGACAGAACACATGTTCTCTAGCAGACCTCTGAGGGTTTCACAGAACAGCTGTGTTTATACTGAGATTAAATTACACACAGGTGGACTCTATTTACTAATTAGGTGACTTCTGAACGCAATTGGTTGCACTAGATTTTAGTTAGGGAATCAGAGTAAAGGGGGCTGAATACAAATGCAACCCACACTTTTCAGATATTTATTTGTAAAAAATGTTTCATTTTCTTTCCACTTCACAATTATGTGCCTCTTTGTGTTGATCTATCATATAAAATCCCAATAAAATACATTTACGTTTTTGGTTGTAACGTGACAAAATGTGTAAAATTTTAAGGGAATACAACTGGGGGAATCAATAGTGGAGCAGGATCTGGGAGTTCTGGTAGATCATAAGCTTAAAGCAGAGCTCCACCCAAAAGGGTCTTTAAGTCTTTGTCCCCTGCTTCCCATTAAGGATTAGCACCTTTTGAGGAGCGGGGGAGTACCCGAATTTGACAGGTACCCACTTCCATTTCTGCTGCGATTGCCTAGGAGATCAGAAGCGTAAGTTGTCCTCCCTCCCCGTAGTCTTTTGGGACACGTGACAGGTCCCAGAAGACTACGGGGCCGTTCACAAAGCGCAGCACTTCTCACGCATCCGCTGTGGGCACCCTGCTGTAAAGCCACAAGCTGTCACAGCCGGGTGCCCACACTGAATATACTGGCGCCAAAGAGAGAAGTTGGCCGGTGAAACCAGCAGTGGTGAGGACACCACTAGACCGAGGGACAGGTGAGTGGCTGTATTTTAAAAGTCAGCAGCTACAGTTTTTGTAGCTGCTGACTTTTTTTTTTTTTTTCAAATTGATCTCCACTCTAAATTCATTTTTGAGTTTATGAAAGAGCTGGAAGGCCTTTCTATTTTAAACTTTTCTCACCAATACAAGTTAACAAAATATCGAGATAATTCGGTATTTTACATCTCCCAAGAGGCAATTGGATATTCCCCGGATCAACTTTTACCCATAAATATTAGTATCCAGTTATAATATATGTATCTAGGAAAGAATCCAGGCCTTGTTAAAACAATCTACTGAGCTGGCCAGAACCAACTCTTGAGGGAGCCTATACTCTCAATACTCAGTCTTAGAGGCAGCAGGGGACAGATGCAGCATAGATCGATGATGCATCCACCTAGAGGAGTATGTGTTTGTTATTTTGAAAACCTACATTTCTCTTTTAATTAATCAAGTAAAAAGGCACATATTTATGTGTGTGACAAAAAGAAAATATTGATCTGACATTGAAAGGGTTAAGTTTATTTTCTTCCTTAGTATACAATGCACAAGGCAGATAATATGCAGCATCTTCAGTTTTTTTCCTTTTGTATTGTAGCAACATGCCTCTACTGTTGCTTTGTCAGACTTATGCAGATACTGTAAATCATTCCTTTTAGTACTCACGTGTTAAAATTGCATCCTAATGTTAAAGCTAAGGGAGATTTAACCAGTTAATTGTAACCCAGTAAACTAAAACATCCTACTGCTGGTTTACTAGGGCAAGCAATTCTAATGGACAGCAAACATTTTTTTTATTACAAAATCCAGCTCCATATAATAACCATCAAAACATTTGTTTTTAGACAGGTTTTACATATAAAAGATATATAAATGTGAGGCATCCCTTTAGTGTAAATGTGAGATCATGGTTATGCTGCAACACTTCATTCTTTCTTATAGATACATTTCCCCATTCTGCTTTATAAGACCAGATTTCATGTTTAAGAATTGCTAAACACGCATGCCATAACACAATATTGTATTAGGCCACTGGATCAATGCCTTACTATAGAGGTTCAGTGGGGAATCACTCAAGCAAGGTGGCCAAAAACGTCAAGTGCATCTGCTGGCAAAATGTGGCCTTATTCAAGAGGGGCTGGGTGGTTCCCCACTGACTCAGATGCTAAAACATCTCAATGATCTTCTATTCAACACAGTGTTTGATGCCAAGATTTTTTATTCAATAGCTAAAAAAGATCCACACCATGGACTTCAAGTTCACATCTTATTTACTTGAAATCTTCAGCATATCCAGAGCAGTGACTGACAAAAGCACTCCATATGTACTGTACAATATATATATATATATATATATATATATATATATATATACACATACACACACACAGTGTGTATATATGTATGCATATATATTTATTTTTAGTTTGTTTGTTTTTTTAAGTGTCAGCTCATAGGCCTTATTCTCACTAGCATGATGTGTTTACAGGACATTCCTAAATTCATATATATTCATAACTGCAAATAATGATTTTTTTTTCAATTGTGTCATTCACACTCACCATTTACATTTATTTAAATGCAGCCAGTTTAGTTGCATTAGAGAAAAAATAATTGCGTGTGTACAGGATCTGATTAGAAACCCTAAAAGAATGTACACCATTTTAAGCAGGAACATCACAAGGGCTTTTGCACACAGGCATAAAATACAGCACATTGTTTAGGTATACAGTCATTTCTTCTGTTTCTTTCTGTTTTGAATGTAGATCTTTGCTTTCAATTAGCCTATTCAAGCAGATATTAGTAAGCTACATTTAGATCAGTAAAAAATAAAAAAATCTGCATATGATCAATGTACATCACACCTCTCCCCTAAATAGTAGAATATATTATTTTGAATATTTGGCATTCTGGGAGTTAGAAGAATTTTTATGGGTGTTTACAAGCATTTACAATTGCACTATGCACATCATACGCACGTTTTTGTGGAGGAACTTTCTGCCACAAAGATCTGGCATTCATACATCAGTACTGTATGCAAGGACCCTTAGGCTGCATTCACACTTGAGCGATTTGACTTAAAAAGTCAACTGTTCTCTATGGCTGCCTGTTCATGCAATCAGGTGTGAACAGGCACCATAGAGAACAATTGATTTTTTACGTTTGAGCTTCAAGCTGCAAACTACAAATCGCTCAAGCGTGAATGCAGCCTTAAACAAGAATTTCAGGTATGGCAATAGTTACAACAGTCCAGCTTGAACTAATGTAACTATGTACTGTATATACCATACATGTGGGATCTTTGTTGAAGCTTGAAATCACTGTAGTAGACACCACTATTCCAGTGGTCTCCACTTGGTTCAGGGTCCCGTGCCAAGTGGTTGCCCTGCTAGATCCTGAACACAGGTAGTCAGCTGCTCAGCACAGGTGCCATTCAGAGAATGCTATGTATTTTATTAATGAATGGAAAGCCTTCTCTGGTTGAACGAGGTGGAAAGCCTGACATCACAGCCCCACCTCTCCACCTCATCCAGAGGATTCAATGAGAAAATGCAAAGCATTTTCTGAATGGCACTCATGTCGAGTGGTTGAGCTGCTGTGTTCAGAATGCAGCAGGACAGCCACTCAGTGCAGGACCCAGAAGCAAGTGAAGGTCACTGGAGTAGAGGTGTCTACTACAGTGATTTCCAGCTGCTAGCGCAGGGGTGCTCAACCTGTGGCCCTCTGAGCCCTTGGATTTGGCCTTAGACCTAAATCAGGGAAGTGCATGCCAAGGGTTGGCAACCCATTGATCGCAATCTGGGCTTGCCGATTCGCCATCCCAAAGCATCAGAGTGCATCAAGTCGGCGCCGTGGAGGAAGCAGAAGCTTTATAAGTCTATGCTTCCTCTGTAGCACCAGGTTGGAGTGATACCAAGTGCACATCACCTGGGACCTTCCTAGCAGCCTAGAGACAAAGAGAATGCCAGCAGAAGCTGAAAGAGGAAAATAAGGTCAGTATATTAAACAAAACATACATTGCTTTTACAATGAGCATATTAGCACCTATAAAAGGGTTAGCAACTATTAGCCACTTTTCACACTGTTTTGCAGGTGCAGGGCAGTGCATCTGCAGCTTTCCTGCGGGTTAGCTGCACTGAGCCATAGACTTCTATCATATCTTGCAGGTTTGATGCGCTTTCAGGAAAACTCCTGAATGCGATATGGCAAAGCACAGCTAACCTGCAGGAAAGCCATAGGCGTACTGCACTGCACTGGTGGTGTGGGTAAACCACAATGCATTAGTGTGAAGCCAGCCTTATAGGGGACTCAGGATAGTAAGCGCTCATTTACTTTTGTGCTTTGGGGGGGAAGTAAAACCCCATAGTTCAGAGGTGTTTTTACCACACACCCCCCAACCACTGTTGTAGTGGTTACCACACCACTACAGCCGTCCTTTCACATTCTGTTTTACACTTGGACAGGAGGGGTGGCATCTACAGGAACCGATCCTCTCCATTTTCCTCCTGCAAGAGCTGAAAGCTAGCTTCTCCTCCTCTCCCTCCTGCTGGCATTTAGCGGCTGCAGGAAAAAAATGTTCATTATGCTATTCAAAATAAAAAATTGGACATTCGGAACTATTTTGTTTCATTGTGGCCCATAACCAATTGCCAAATCACATAAGTGGCCCTTACTCTTCAAAAAGGTTGAATGCCCCTGTTCTAGAGGGATACCACATGAATTGTATATACTGTACATAGTTGCATTTGTCCAAGCTTGTTCCATGTAACTATGTGAAAATATCCATCTGGAATCCTTTCTTAAAAGCTGTTTACCTTTTCCAGAAAATAGCCTATGCAATCAAGGAACCCCAGTAGATATTACAAATCCATGCAGCTTTGTAAAATGAGAATTTCTGTTCTTATTTTGCCTGTTGGATATTTGAGCGCCCTCAGAATCCTGGCTTACAGATTCCCAGTTAGCACCCTCATGTCCTGACTTACAAGGATGTGAAAACCATTGGACACTCGCTCCCAGCAAGGCAGATGTGAAAAACAACAGTTTTTGCATCCTAGCAACAAGACCATGAACATGGGGTTTGTTAACTAGTCATTTTTTGCCAGGCTTCTGTGGAGATTGAAATACCTACAGGTAAAACATTAAAACGAATAATCATTTTACAGAACTGTACAGATTTTTAGTATCTGCTGGGGCCGCTTGACTGCATATGTTGATTTCTGAAAAAGCTGAACTTAGCCGTTAAGGCAGGAAAATGTGAAAATTGTTTATACTTCCCAAATCACTTCACCTACATTTAGAAAAGCTAAAGGCAGGTGTGAAAGTGTGAATGTTGCCTAACAGTGACTTCAAGCTTGTCCATTGTTTCCTCTCCTATGGTTTTGTATGTATAGGTCAACTAGATCCTTGTTAGGCTATACCTATATATCCTTCTAAAACATTTAACAGGTAAAATTGCCTAAAGTCAACCTCAACCTAATGAATTATGATCTCTTCTTCATATCTTCTGTTAAATTTAATTAATTTCTTGTTTTTTATGTCTAACCTATTATGCCTAGATGGATATTTGATGCCCATTATATCCTTTACAACTGTTTTGGACGTGTAGGCCAATTAAGATCTTTGATAGGTTATTTCCTATTAGCTCTGTGAGCTTTCACATCCACAGTGAGCCATTGAGTCCCATATACAGTGAAGGAAATAAATATTTGAACCCCTGCTGATTTTGCATGTTTGCCCATTCACAAAGAAATGATCAGTCTAAAAATCGAATGGTAGGTGTATTGTAACACTGAGAGACAGAATAGCAACAAAAAATTCAAAAGAAATGCATGTCTAACAAATGATGCACTGAATTGCATGTTCATGAGGGAAATACGTATTTGATCCCCTATCATTCAGCAGGATTTCTGGCTACCAGGTGACTTTCATACAGGTAACAAGCTGAGATTAGAAGCAGTCACTTAAAGGGAGTGCTGCTAATCTCATTTTGTTACCTGTATAAAAGACACCTGTCCACAGGAGCAATCAAACAATTCAGATTTCAAATTCTCCACCATGGCAAAGACCAAAGAGCTGTCCAAGGATGTCAGGGACAAGATTGTAGATTTGCCACCAAGTACTAAGTCATGTTTTGTGAAGGGGATCAAATACTTATTTCCCTCATGAACATGCAAATCAGTGCATAATTTGTTAGACATGCATTTCTTTTGAATTTTTTGTTGCTATTCTGTCCCTCAGTGTTACAATACACCTACCATTCAATTTTTAGACTGATCATTTCTTTGTGAGTGGGCAAACATTCAAAATCAGCAGGGGACCAAATATTTATTTCCTTCACTGTATATATTTGATTAAATACTTTTTATTGGATATATTAAAGTTGTTTGGTAATTGCATAATTCTTTTTGATATACCTTTAGACTGCCTTGGCGGTTGAAATCTCTTAAAAAAGCTCCTCTGAAGAGGCCTGTGAGGGCGAAACACATGTAGGGAGTAACTACAACTATATAATCAAGTTTGAATCTCAGCAAGTTTGAATCTCAGTTCCACTCTTAGTACTGAAATTGCTTTTATGTTTCTGTATATTTTCTCTTTTTTTTGTTTTTTGAAAAATACGAAATAAAAATTATATAACTTTTTATTATGTTTGGTATTCATGTTCATGCACCCTGAAAGTCCCATCTTCTCTATTGAATACTTGAATAGGGTATTGTTTAGTTATGGGTCAGAAGAGAATATTTAAACCCGGTAATTAGAGTGTTACTAAACCCAGTAAAATCAGTAACCACCATGTTTCACAGTGGGGACAGTGTGTTCAGGGTGATGTGCAGTGTTTGTTTTCTGCCACACATAGGGGTTGATTTACTAAAGGCAAATAGACTGTGCACCATACAAGGTTCAGTTGCACTCTGCAAGAGCAATTGCTCCAGAGCTTTGTAAATGAGATAAAGATTAACTTTGCAAAGAATACCCAATTCCGTGAGAGGAAAATTGAAAAAAAGCACCATTGCTTGTACATGATTGGTTGATGGAAGTCAGCAGAGCATCTACTTATTTACTAAGCTCTGGAGCAACTGCTTTTGTATAATGCAACTGCACCTTGTATAGTACAGAGTCTATTTGCCTATAGTAAATCAACCCCATAGTGTTTTGCTTTTAGGCCAATAAGTTCAATTTTGGTCTCATCTGACCAGAGGACCTTCTTCTGCATGTTTGCTGTTTCCCCCACACGGTTTCTCGCAAATTGCAAATGGGACTTCTTATGGCTTTCTTTCAATAATAGCTTTCTTCTTGCCACTCTTCCATAAAGGCCAGATTTATGGAGTGCACGACTAATAGTTGACAGATTCTCCCACCTGAGCTGTGGATCTCTGCAGCTCCTCCAGAGTTACCATGGGCCTCTTGGCTGCTTTTCTGATTAATGCTATCCTTGCCCAGCCTGTCAGTTTAGGTGGACGGCCATGTCTTGGTAGGTTTGCAGTTATGACATTTCCATTTTTGGATGATGGATTGAACTGTGCTCCAATGAGATGTTCAAAGCATGGACAGCACAGTGCCTCAGTGGTTAGCACTTCTGCCTGGCAGTACTAGGGTCGTTGATTAGAATCCCAACTACGGCACCACCTGCCTGGAGTTTGCATGTTCTCCCTGTGTGGGATTCTTCCGGGTACTCCGGTTTCCTCCCACATTCCAAAGACATGCTGGTAGGTTAAATTGGCCGTAGTATGTGTATGTATGAATGTGAGTTAGGGACCTTAGATTGTACACCCCTTGAGGCTTAGGGACTGATGTGGATGTACAATATATGTGTAAAGCGCTGCGTAAATTGATGGCGCTATATAAGTACCTGAAATAAATAAAGCTTGGGTTATTTTTTTAGAACCTGCTTTAAACATCTCCACAACTTCATCCCTGACCTGTCTGGTGTGTTTCTTGGCCTTCATGATGCGGTTTGTTCACTAATGTTCTCTAACAAACCTCTGAGGGCTTCACAGAACAGCTGTATTTATACTGAAATTCAATTTTACACAGGTGGACTCTATTTTCTAAATCAGCGACTTCTGAATGCGATTGGTTCCACTAGATTTTAGTTAGGGATATCAGAGTAAAGGGGGCTTAATACAAATGCGTGCCGCATTTCTCAAATATTTATTTGTAAAAAAATTTTGAAAACCATTTATCATTTAACTTCCACTTCACAATGATGTGATACTTTGTGTTGGTCTACCACATAAAAACCCAATAAAATACATGTAAGTTTTTGGTTGTAACATGACAAAATGTGGAAAATTTCAAGGGGTATGAATACTTTTTCAAGGCACTGTAGGCTCATTAACTCTTTCCTCCAATAATCAGTCTAGGTGTGGTGTTTTTGCTGTTTTTTTTTTTTTGAATAGGGATGGGGATGCGGGAGATGAGTGGGATACTCCTAATTAGAAACGATGTACACTGAGGATGTACACTGAATCAAGTGTTGGACTTCAGCTTTAAGCAGAAGCAACACGTAACTTTCTTAGATTTCAGTGCGTTTGCCAGTTTGCAGAAATTTACTAAATTTTATTTACTATGATTTCCCATGGATTTAGTTCACATCTGTGCATTTTGAGCGTGTGTGTATTTTTGGAAAGGGTCAGGGACTTTTTTCCCTGCAGCAGATTGTGTTTTGTGTGTAATAGACTTCAATGGACCCACACAAAAAAACACAAAAAACGCAAGTGTTGCGTTTTTTTTTTTGGGGGGGGGGGGTTGCCAGTAAGAAAGTATTGACCTGGGATCAGTGCGACTTTGATGCACTTTTTTTTTTGCTAACAGGAAAGTATAACAGTTCTGTTCATGTAGTACAACTTTGATGTGATTTTACACTCTCTGGCACTCAAGTTGCATCAAAGTTGCACTACATGAACAAAACTGTTATACTTTGTTAGCAAAAAAAAAAAAGTTGCAAAAAATTTGCATCCAAGTCACACCCATCCAAAGTTGCATCAAATTGCATCCAAGTGGTATCCAAGTCGCACCCATCCAAATTCGGATCAAAGTCAATACTTTCCTATTGCTATAAAAACCGTGTTTTGAAAAATGCACTGTGAAATCGCACAATCCGTAATCTGCATAGATGTGAACCTAGCCTTAAAGGATAAGTTCACCTTTGGGAACATGTTACACGTTCCACCTATTTTTAACATATAAACAAAAACACCTGTGCTCTAATGACTCCCCCTGTACAAAATAGCTGCTGTAATGGACACAATTATGTGTAAAACCAAATATGACCCACAATATACAGCACTTACATGAATATAAAGTGCAAAATATATAAAGTGCAAACAACAAATAAACACGTATGATTCCTATTATATAGACTTGTGACTTCTTGAATATGTAAAGTACTTCATATATATCCTTCAAATTAGTCCATTATCCATAAAGTGCAAAAGTCCTTGCACAACAAAGTGCAATAATATATAACTTCTCCTCTGTGAAATAAAGTGCTTCATGCAATTCCACCACTTCCAATTTCTGCTCCTTGTGCTCCACTCCACCTCTGTGTGCCACCACCACTACTGAGAACTTAGCAGACATCCATAACCTTCTCAATTAAGAGTTAGTCTATATGCGCTTGTTTATATATATAGGTTCCCCCATCCCAGTATGTCACGCCACCACTGTCACTCCACCATGTTCCTCACTTGTAACCTCGCCAAAGGTATCGTGTATTAAAAGGGAAAAGGAGACTCCAATAGTGTAAAATACCCTTTATTAAAACTTCACATGGCAAACATAAAACCATCGATTAACCTGCTCACATTGCTCACATTTAATAGTGCATTGCGCCCTGCACTTGGGTTTGAACACTCAATATCATGCCCAGCCCGCCTTGCCACACAACGCTCAAACCGCTCCACACTGCAAGTGTGTCTGTGAGTTGTTCAAAGCTTGGGATATTTTTTTTAATTATTATTATTAATATTACATCGAGTTTATATAGCTCCAAAGGGTTTGCTCAGCGCTGTACAATAGGGGGGGACAATACATGGCACAGTACAACAATAACAAACAACGTACGAGAGGTAAGAGGGCCCTACTCTTTCGAGCTTACAATCTAGGAGGGAGGGGGTAATGCAACAGTAGGAAGTGGATGAGGGGGATGAGGGGAATGAGGGGTGGGAGGAAAGAGGGAGAATGGCCGTTAGGTGAGGGTGGGGTAGGCCTAACCCTGCTTTAAACTTCTCCAGATTTTTGTCTCTGACCTGTCTGGTGTGTTTCTTAGCCTTCATGATGCTGTTTGTTCACTAACAAACCCCTGAGGGCTTCACAGAACAGCTGTATTTATACTGAGAATAAATTACACATAGGTGGACTCTATTTACTAATTAGGTGACTTCTGAAGGCAATTGGTTCTAGTAGATTTTAATTAGGGGTATCAGAGTAAAGGGGTCTGAATACAAATGCACGCCACACTTTTCAGATATTTATTTGTAAAAACATTTGAAAACCATTTATCATTTTCCTTCCACTTCACAATTATGTGCCACTTTGTTTTGGTCTATCGCATAAAATCCTAATAAAATGCATTTACGTTTTTGGTTGTGACAAGACAAAATGTGGAAAATTTCAAGGGATATGAATACTTTTTCAAGGTACTATAATGTAATATAATATTCACTGCTCGAAAAAATTAAAGGAACGCTTTTTAATCAGAGTATAGGATCAAGTCAATTAAACTCCTGGGATATTGATTTGGTCAGCTAAGTATCAGAGGGGGTTGTTAATCAGTTTCAGCTGCTTTGATGTTAATGAAACTAACAACAGGTGCACTAGATCGGCAATAATGAGACTAACCCCAAAACAGGAATGGTTTTACAGTTGGAGGCCACTGACATTTTTTCCCCAACTCACCTTTTATGACAGTTTTTCACTAGTTTTGCATTTGGCTAGGGTTAGTGTCACTACTGGTAGCATGAGTTGATACCTGGACCCTACAGAGGTTGCACAGGAAGTCCAACTCCTCATGGATGGCACATCAATACGTGCCATTGCCAGAAGCTTTGCTGTGTCTCTCAGCACAGACTCAAGAGTTTGGAAGATATTCCAGGAGATAGGCAGTTACTCTAGGAGAGCTGGACAGGGCCATAGAAGGTCCTTAACCCATCAGCAGGACCGGTATCTGCTCCTTTATGCAAGGAGTAACAGGATGAGTACTGCCAGAGCCCTACAAAATGACCTCCAGCAGGCCACTGGTGGGAATGTCTCTGACCAAACAATCAGAAACTCAGCCAAGGCATTGAAAATGGGTCATGGATGGGTGTTCCAGCATGACAATGACCCAAAACACACAGCCAAGGCAACAAAGGAGTGGCTCAAGAAGAAGCACATTAAGGTCCTGGAGTGGCCGAGCCAGTCCCCAGACCTTAATCCGATTGAAAATCTGTGGAGGCAGCTGAAAGTTCGAGTTGCCAAACGTCAGCCACCAAACCTTAATGACTTGGAAAGGATCTGCCAAGAGGAGTGTTCTTTGGCAAAATTTTGAGTGAGCCCACTCCCTTGGCTGAGAATCAACTTCACACATAAATGGTCTCAGGATGCTTTACTGTTGGTATGACACAGGACTGATAGTAGCGCTATCCTTTTCTTCTACAAATGTACAGTTGCAAGCAAAAGTATGTGAACCCCTTGGGATTACGTGGAGTTTTGCATGAATTGGGCATAAAATGTGCTCTGAACATCATCTAAGTCACAACAATAGAAGAACACAGTCTGCTGAACATAATACTACACAAACATTAGATGTTGCCATGGTTTAATTGCACATAACATGTAAACATTCACAGTGCAGGGAGGAAAAAGTGTGTGAGGCCCTAGCTTAATGACTTCTCCCAGAGCTAATTGGAGCCAGGAGTGAGCCAACCTTGACTCCAATCAGTGTGATGATATTGGATGTGTTGCTGACAGCTGTCCTGCCCCTAAAAAACACACACCTGTTTTGGGTTTACTGGTTTCAAGAAGCACTGTCTGATGTGAACCATGCCTCTCAGAAAAGAGCTCTCAGAAGACCTACGATCAAGAATTGTTGACTTGCATGAAGGAAAGGGTTACAAAAGTATCTCCAAAAGCCTTGATGTTCATGTGTCCACGGTAAGACAGACGGTCTACAAATGGAGAAAGTTTAGCACTGTTGCTACTCTCCCTAAGCATGGTCGTCCTGTAAAAATGACTGCAAGAGCACAGTGCAGAATGCTGCATGAGGTACAGAAGAATTCCAGAGTGTCAGCTAAAGACCTACAGAAATCTCTGGCACATGCTAACATTTTTGTTGACACATCTACAATAAGGAAAACATTAAACAAGAATGGAGTACATGGGAGGACACCACGGAGGAAGCCATTGCGGTCCAAAAAGAATATTGCAGCACGTTTGAAGTTTGCAAAAGAGCACCTGGATGTTCCACAGCACTACTGGCAAAATATACTGTGGACAGATGAAACCAAGATTGAGTTGTTTGGGAAGAACACACAACACTATGTGTGGAGAAAAAAAGGCACAGCACACCAACATCAAAACCTCACCCCCACTGTAAAACATGGCGGAGGAAGCATCATGGTTTGGGGCTGCTTTGCTGCCTCAGGGCCTGGACGGATTGTTGTCATTGATGGAAAAATGAATTCCAGAGTTTATCAAGACATTTTGCAGGAAAACGTACGAACATCTGTCCGCCAACTGAAGCTCCGCAGAGGATGGGTGATGCAACAGGACAATGACCCAAAGCATACAAGTAATTCAACAAAACAATGGCTGCAACAGCACAGAATACGCTTTCTGGAGTGGCCCAGTCAGAGTCCTGACCTCAACCCGATTGAAATGCTGTGGCATGACCTTAAGAGAGCGATTCACACCAGACATCCCAAAAATATTGCTACATTGAAACAGTTTTGTGAAGAGGAGTGGTCCAAAATTACTCCAGATTGTTGTGCAGATCTGATCTGCAACTACAGGAAACGTTTGGTTGAGGTTATTGCTGCCAAAGGAGGGTCAACCGGTTATTAAGTCCAAAGGTTCACATACTTTTTCCTCCCTGCACTGTGAATGTTTACATGTTATGTGCAATTAAACCATGGCAACATCTAATGTTTGTGTAGTATTATGTTCATCAGACTGTGTTCTTCTATTGTTGTGACTTAGATGACATTCAGAGCACATTTTATGCCCAATTCATGCAAATCTCCACGTAATCCCAAGGGGTTTACATACTTTTTCTTGCAACTGTATCCTTTAACAGCCAAATCTGGGCAAATAATACAATTATCCCTTGCAGCTGGGCAGCACCTGCACTGCAAGGGTAAATCTCTTTTTTTTCAATGCAGTAATATGGACCATGCTCTGGTCTTGATAACGTCAGGTTCTTAGACTGCTGGAGTGTGGGGGAAAAGAAGCTATGTGGACTGGTCTAGCTATGGGGAGGAGCAGAGGATCAGATAAGTAAATCATCCCTTTTTGGTTCCCCTAGATCAAAATAGGCGAATTAAGGCTTGCAGTGTATTCACATCTCCACTGCAAGGGATACTTTTTTAGTTGCCCAGGGTTGAACTTTAAGAAAATAAACAAAAAGACAACCATCTCACCCCCATTCAAGGAGTCACACTTTTGCGGATTTCAGTGCGTTTTCCAGTTTTCAGAAACACACTACAGTCAACTTAACATGATTTCCTATGGATCTAGTTCACAAACTGTGCATTTTGAACCAGTGCATTTTTTTTTAAAGCGTCCAGGACTTTTTTCCTGCAGCAGATTGCCTTTTGTGCGCAATAGATTTCAATAGAACCGCACCAAAAAATGCAAATGTTAGGTTTCTGATATGTTCGGTTTTTGTTTTGTTTTTTGCCAATAGGAAAGTATTGATTTGATGCAACTTTTATGTGACTTTGGATGAATGTGACTTTGATGCAACTTTTTTTTTTTTTTTTTTTTAACTAATAGGCAAGTATGACAGTTCTGTTCATGTAGTGAAACTTTGATGCGACTTTACATACTCTGGCACTCAAGTCGCATCAAAGTCAATACTTTCCTACAGTCAAAAAAAAGCATCAAAAATGTGTAACAAAAACATTTATCACAACATGCAGAGGTGTAAGCCAAGCCTTACAAAGAAGGTATATTTTATTGCTTATCTCACAAATCATCCCAACTGCGTTGTTAAGTTGGGGAACAACGGATAATTCCATTGGCTTTGATGTCCCTAGCTATATGAAACATAGCTATATAGGGATCGCAGTTTGCAGCCTATACAAACAGGTTTTTCTTCCCTCCCTTCATCATGCCTCAAGAGGCTTCAAAAATGGTGACAATGGGTTCAAAAAAACAAAAGTGTGTAACTGAACACAATAAATGGTAACCCTACAAGTAGTGTTGGTGGTCCAACTTGTAAAGCCTGGTACACAACAGTACCACTTTTATGGCATGCACACCACACAGGACATATACTGCCACCACTACTGGTTGGTTTACCATCTATCATGTCCAGTTTTACAGTTTTGTTTTTTAAACCAATCGATACCATTGATTGAAGCCTATTGAGAAGTGGGGAAGAGCAAGAGGAAGCCTATTTTTACAATACCATGTACAGAAAGCATGGTAAGGACTTAAAGTGGTAGTAAACTCTCTCATATACCCAATGAAGTGAATAGCCTCAGGTGATACACAGAGGTGAAACAAATCCTCCTGCATAAAAGTTTTACCTGATTAAAGCAGAGTTCCAGTTGTTTTGGTGTTTCTTTAAAGTCAGCAGCTATAAAAACTGTAGCTGCTGACTTTTAATAAACACACACTTACCTGTCCCGGAGTCCAGCGATGTTCTCACCCGCGTTGTCCCTTTTCCCCTTGCAAGTTGTGCTGCACCTCCTAATTGATCTGGCAGTCTTCTTGGACCTGTGAAAGTTTCCAGGAGACTGCGGGAGGGAGGAGGGGGCAGAACGTCCAGCTCACTTCACTGCAGCGAACTTCAAAGGGGCTGATTTTAGGTAAAATCCTTCTGCATTTGTCAGTATCCCAGAGGTAGGGGCAGGAAGCTGCAGTTAGAGCTCGGTGAGAGCTGATTGGAGAAAAGGGACACCCCCCTTCCCTCTTCACACAGCACACAGGAGCTATGTTCTGTATAGACAAGCTGTCTGCTGAGTTCAGTTCCTCCCTCCCTCACACAAATGTATGTTATGTGTTGGGAAAACTTCTCAGAGGTGACTTGTGCTGATAAGAGAGGAACAGAGAGAAACAACACTTATAGCTTTAGAGGCAGACAAGTAAACACTACAGATACACTATATTGCCTAAAGTATCGGGACGCCTGCCTTTACACGCACATGAATACAAATAGCTTAGGAACGATATGTCCCTCAAAAACAAGTGGACTTTACCGGCACAACATGAGGCAACTTGTAAAATCACAATTTTTTATTTCCAAGTAATTCACATTAAAAAAAAATTAAAATCAATACCGCACCATCTCATTAATGACATTTAAGATAACAAAATACCCAACCATGAGAAGGAGTACTGGACTACACATACCATTATTACATGCCACAATAGCATCAAAATCTAAGATTAGTGATCAAAGATATGACTAACATTGATAAAGATATCACCAGCATCTCCATACTCATATACATCAATGCGTTTCGCAAACTTTATCTGCTTCTTCAGGATAAAATTGGGTAGATGTTGTCAAAAACTGTAGAATGTAACACACGTATAATTATACAAATAAACTCTATTTTATAATTATACATGTAGTAGAACAAATAAAAGAATATTCATGCATGCTTGTCTGATAAGGGTATCTTGTAAAACACAGATGATCGGATGGTAACAAGTCTTGGGGGCGGATGCAGGCTGATAACAGTAGGACAAACTACCCCATAGAGCCATTCCCACATGAACAACTGAGCAATTCACATTTCAAAGGGTACTGATAGCATATGCCCCACTGAAACAAATGTTTAAATGTGAAGACAGAGAATATAAACATGAATGTAGGTAAACTGGCCTTATAATATATCGCTCAATAATGAGTGCGCCCAACAATTTTTCCAGCCATGTGACTCACCCCTTATATGTAGTATTATCTGATATGATGTATCTCCTAGATCCCAATGGAACCAAAGGGGAAGGAATCACCGTATTAGGTCATTCATCAGTTCCCACCAATTACCTTTGTATTAGCTTCAAGGGTTATAATATAAAAATATAGACTAGACCATCCCCAGGTTTGCTGCAGAAAGGAAAAACACAGCGCATTTACTATATTCCATGTCTCCCATCTCCCCAACAATCTTCCATCGATCTATAAAGTTACCTTGTATCCCTATAGATCAAAAATGGTATCCTTATGTAAGACAGGGAATCCCCACAAGTGCTGGATCAAGATTTAATTAATGCCACAGGGACCTATCATTTCAAATAGTCAACAAAAATATCTCGGCAACTTATAACAGTGTATTCTGACCAAACAACCCCCACGTAGTGCTACAATACTCTCATCTAAGTTGTCAAAGCGCATCCGCCCTCCATGTGGACCGGGCTCAGGTGCAAGCAGCCTTCCTTAAATACCCCTAAGACGCCAGTCTGAAGCTGATCGGCATCAAAATGGCACTTTGACGATGACGTCATGTGTATGCCGCACGCAACAGTTTCACAATGCCTGGCCAAACCGAAAAGGGATCCCAAAACATATAGTTACGCCCTGCACTTGGAGCCGCCTAAAAGGAACCCACCATTGCCCACAAAAAACATGGTAAATTATGTGTGACACGCATACATCCGCCCACAAAACCGTCCATCCAAAACCATCCATTTGGTATATACAGGGTATACTTTGCATCTCATTAAATTACAATAATGTACAATATTTCAAAAAACATTATATGTAATGGAATCTTTGAGCATATGGAGCACAGATATAACGATGACATAATCGTGTCTAGAGAACAAGGTTACAGATGTTGAGAAAAGAGGAAGAACATAAAGGGAATAAAAAAACCACACAATCAAAGAACTAGGACCTCCTTCCCATCCTTTATAGAAAGGGCTTTAAAACTAATTACATCAATAAGTCCCGGGGGTAACGTCGCTCTCAAAGAGTAAATCCAACGCCTCTCGTGTTGGAGAATCTTTGTATCAAAATTAACCCCCCTGGGATCCTCCAAAATACGATCTAAGGCTACAAATTTCATAACAGTAGTGTCTCAAGCATGTTGTACTCCTACATGGCATCCTATTGGGGTAGATAATAAATTGATATAGCAGATGTGATCCCTTATTGTACGTCAACCCACCCTCACAAAACATGATATATACCACAGCATTAGTTTCCTGTCCACATGGAGTGATAGTGAGTGTAGCTGTCCACTGGGCAAATATATAGTACAATTCTTAAAGATCCATCTACAAAAATCACAGGTTGCACATTTCCATGTCTCCCTCTGTCCGTCCTCCTCTACCTCCCTCCTCTCATCATGTTGGAAATGGCTTCTAGTCAGTCTGTCCCTAAGTGATTTGGACCATCCAAGTGTTATATCAGGTTGGTCCCCAATGTATTTACTTAAAAATTAATCATTAGTGAGGAGATACCAGTGTTTCTGCAATATATAACGTATGCAAGGATGTTGTCGGGTGTATGTAAGAATAACTCTTACCCTATTGTCCTCTGTGGCCCTATGTCTTTTAATTTTTTTTGTAGCCCCTCTCTTCCTGTTCTTCCTCTTTTCTCAATATCTGTAACCTTGTTACTAGTACGAAATTATTTCATCTTTATATCTGTGCACTGTATGTTCAAAGATTCCATTATATACTGTATAATGTTTTTTTTTTAATATTGTACATTATTGTAACTTATTGAGACGCAAAGTATACCCTGTATATACCAAATTGGATAAAGAGGAAACAGGTGGCTCACACACCTAGTGCATTATCCAAGGTGCTGCACCACTGTTTTGTTTTAACCATCGGTCTACCTCATTCACATCATATCTAAACCAGTCCGAGAGGCTGGTCAGCAGCTCTGAGGAAAGGGACTCATCCCCGAAACGCGTCAGTCATTTGACCGCACTGACAGTTGAAACACCTTGCCTGCCGTTGTGGCCATCTTCTTTTTATACATGCTTCGTCTGTATGTTTTTGTCTTTTATACCTTTGAATAAATCTTGGATAATGCAGTAGGTGTGTGCACCACCTGTTTACTCTTTATCTAGTGGTTGATCTCCCCGTCTGAGGAGGGCTGCACCCCTGAAGCATCTTCTTTTGGTTGCGTCTGTCCTGGTCCCCTTGGCTTTCCTTTGGCTGTTCATTTCCTGAAGCGCTGGAGAGTACACACGATATCCGGTTTGGTTATACCAAATTGGATGGTTTTAGATGGACGGTCTTATGGGCGCATGTATGCATGTCACACATCATTTGCAATGTTTTTTGTGGGCAGTGGTGGGTTCCTTTTAGGCGGCTTCAAATGCGGGGCATGCCTATATGTTTGGGTTCCTTTCCGGTTCGACTGGGTGTCCTGGGGGAGCTGGGGTGTGAGCTTGGCATTGTGGAACCGTCGTGTGCTAGTGCGCATGCGTGATGGTGGCAAGCACATGACATCATCACCAAAGCACCATCTTGGCGCTGATCAGTTTCAGACTGGCATCATGTGGGTATTTAACCCCTTGGCACCGGCGCCTCCCAGCCCTTTAATGGTTTCAGAATCCGGGAGGCGGGGTGGGTTTTAGGGACATGTGACCACCGTGACACGCCGTCAAGGTGGTCACATGATCAGGAAAGGTCCCAATCAAAAGAGATCGGGACCTTTCCGAGCGTATCGGACATGAGTGCTGGGAGCGCACAGGGCGCGCGCTCTCAGCACATCTGTTTTTTTTTAATAGAACGCAAATGTGCGGCTGCTCGGCATCTAGGCCCAGACTCCGGGAGGCTGCACATTTGCGTTTGGCCGGCACCAAGAGGTTAAGGAGGGCTCCTTGCACCTGAGCCTGGTCCACATGGCGGGTGTATGTGCTTTGAGAACTTAGGTGAGAGTATTGTAGCACTACGTGGGGATTGTTTGGCCAGAATACACTGTTATAAGTTGCTGAGATATTCTAGTTGACTGCTTGAAATGATAGGTTCTTGTGGCACTAATTAAATCTTGGTCCAGCATTTGTGGGGATCCCCTGTCTTCCATAAGGATACCATTTTTGATCTATAAGGATACAAGGTAACTTTATAGATCGATGGAAGACTGTTGGTGATAACGTAGTAAATGCGCTGTGTTTTTCCTCATGCCTCATGTTGTGCCGATAAAGTCCACTTGTTTTTTAGGGACATATCATCCCTAAGCTATTTGTATCAATTCTTGGATGTGGCATGGTGAAGGTTTATATAGTTGTACACGTACATGAACTTTAATGCCACCCCAGTCCTCGGTCGTAGGGTTCAATATTAAGTTGGCCCACCTTTTGCAGCTATAACAGCTTCAACTCTTCTGGGAAGGCTGTCCACAAGGTTTAGGAGAGTATCTGTGAGAATGTTTGACCATTCTACCAGAATTGCATTTGTGAGGTCAGGCACTGATTTCAGACAAGGAGGCCTGGCTCACAGTCTTCTCTCTAATTCATCCCAAAGGTGTTCTAATGGGTTGAGGTCAACTTGGCCAGTCAAGTTTCTCCATCCCAAACTCGCTCATCCATGTCTTAATGGACCTTGCTTTGTACACTTGTGCGCAGTCATGTTGGAACAGGAAGGGGCCATACTCAAACTGTTCCCACAAAGTTGGGAGCAAGAAATTGCCCAAAATGTCTTGGTATGCTGACGCCTTAAGCGGTTCCCAACTGCTGAAAAACTTGGCCAGAGCCGCAACAATTTCTAAAGTAGTGCATGCACTACTTTTGTTGCGATTTGCATAGACATCTGTGTCAGATGTCTTGCAAATCGCACCTGAAATCGGCAGGTCACTTCACTGTAAGTCGCATGATTTCAAAATCGGCTTGATGTGACTGGGGGCTAATTCACCAAATAGCACCTAGTAATTTTAAAAAAGTAAATTCACTTCCCCTTGCATTTCACTTGTTCATTTACCTTCTCCGGGGGGCTGTCTTTAAGGGTTCTTTAACATGGGGGACCAGCGAACAAGTCAGAGCAGAAGAGGATGTTTTTGTGACATCCATGCCTGATAGTTTTTGTTTGTATTTTGACAAGTGACCTTTGGGTATCCATGTTGGATCTTACATCCATTTATAGCAGGCTACCTCTGATTTGTCACATTTAGGTCAGGAAAAATGGAACAGGATACAGTCCTTTTCAATTTCTTTTTTTCAAACCTGGACTGACTTGGAGTTATGCAGACTTTAAATGTCTGTTTACATCCGCCTGTCTATAAACTTGCATGTAGTTTCTGATCAAGTCTGCCTTAAAAATTTACAAGGGGGCCTAGTTAGAAAGATGTGTGCAAGGACCCTTAAACACTCACCCAGCAAATCTAGTGTTGTCTGCTGTATTCCATCTCTCTACTGCAGCAAGCCAGGTCCAGTGTTACCATCCTCTTTCCTGTGACATCAGGGTGCTGGCTGCCTCTTCCTGCCTATGACATATTTTCTTTGTTCATTGTCAGAACATAGGTTTGCAATTTTCCTTTTGACACGTTAACTTCCTGTCTCAGAGTGAATTTATATATTTCGATCTTTTCTAAACATGTTAACATTACCTGGCCCTGAACAGGTATGAAAACCAACTGAAGAGTGTTTGGTTCAAAATATGACAACCAACTTTTCCAAGTAAAAACATTTCTTTCAACAGCTACCATACAGGAGAGATTAGTTCCATCAACATGGAATTTAGATAGCCAGAGGAAAATCCCCTTTTGATTCTAATACTTTGAACTAGAAAATAACTAAAACAATTATTGTCAATCATTTAAATTATAATGTTAGGTACAGTATGTGTCCTTAAGTCATGTTTTTGCTTCAAGACATTTGGTACGTATTAAAACTTGCTAATTGTGTTGTTTTGTATAGTTTGGAAACTATTTATATTTGTTTATATGGCAGTGCTTTCATGAAGACACTGCTCACGCACTACTCCTACCCATCACCAATGCCCCACTGACACCTCCATGTTTTGTAGCGTGAAGCTACAAAATACTCACTATTAAAAATGCTATTGTTTTAATTCAGTGGTCTCCAAACTGCAGCCCTGGGCATGGATGTGGCCCTTTGCTTGCCTTTATCTGGCCCTTGGGGCACTATTCCATCTACTGATAAGACACACTATTCTGCCACCTTATACCAACAATGAGGCAGTATTCCTCCCAATGATCAGGCACTGATACTTCCCTTAAAACTGAATGTGGCGATGTCTACTCTCATTGATGCCAGGGAAATTTCCGTTCCTGCTGGCCACAGTCTGGCCCCCCTAAAGTCTGAAGGACAATAAATTGCCCCTTTGTTTAGAAAGATTGGAGACCCCTGTTTTAAATGGTGCTTTTTCACACCTGAGCACTCAGGCAGCTGTCATTTGAAAGAGTACAGGAGCTTTTTAGGTAGATTTGAAAATTTTTGGCCAAATGAAAAAGGATCATGTGGTAATAATAATAATCACAATCTAGAGAACTTTGCATGGATTATACTGATCTGTTAAGTATGGCTTAATTAAGTGCAGAACGTCTATGAAAGAGACTATGTAGCACTTGCCACACTCATTTTTATTGATTATCAACATGTGCCTATTCCTTGAAACATGACTGTGGAATGCTGTCTTCATTTAAAGGAGAAGTTCACCTTTTGGAACATGTTACATGTTCCACCCATATTTAGGATGGAACATGTAGACTATTTCAGCAGCTGCAGCAACTCTCCCTCACCCAACTCTCCCCCCCCCCCATGATAGTGAGTGGGTATCTTCTTCAGGCATCCGCTGTCACTGTAGAAAAGGCCGCGCGGGGTTGTTGGCTTGTAGTTCTCAATTAACTACCACGGAGCTGTCAAGCGCCATAGTAGCTCATGGATTCTTTCTGTCAGTGTGTATCTGCTTGTCCGTATGAGGCATGAGCAGGCAGATACACTGACAGGTCTGCAGGAGTCCTGCGTGGCACCTGCGATCTGCTGATAGCGCATGCAATGCTTTACAAGCTCCAAGTACAAAAAAATAAATAAATGCACATTTTTGTTACCTGCAAAAAGATGTGCATTTATTTTATTTTTTTTAAAAGTGAACTTATCCTTTAAGTGCAGATCATCATTTGTTATGTAGTTTGGGAAAGGTTTTATAATGTTTCAGTGTTTATGTTTTAGTAAGCCTTTGGAAATGTGAGCAGTGACAGTGTGACACTATGGCTACTCCATATATAACACAATCCTGTTATGGTCAGTGGTGGGTGCACCTTTAGTTGGTGGTCAGTGGTGGATGCCCCTCTGGTCAAGGGTGAAGCAAAGCTAACTTTGCAAGAAAAAGCAAGATCCATTCACTATCTCAGATCCCCTTCCCCTGGGTAAATCAGTATATAATATGTGGGCAAAAATTAACTCGTAGAAAAAAACTTGGAGTGCTTATAAATGCTCAAGGGTTTTTACATTAATGCACTTTATGCATGAAGGTAAAAATCCTTCTGTGTTTCCCCCCCCCCCCCAAAATCAAGCAATGTGCACAGGAGCCTCGGCTGTCCCAGGTTTCACTCTCCTCATTAGCTGAGACACAGCAGCGGGAGCCATTAGAGGAGACAGTGGGGGTGGGGCCAAACCGTGACTCTGTGTTTTTTGGAGGCATAGAGGGGAGCTCAGAAGCGAGATTCACTAGTGCCCCCTTAGCAAGCAGCTTGATGTTGATATTTACAATATTCAGAAAGGGTATAAAGAACATTCGTTGTCCAAACACTATAAGGACGTGCACCATAGAGATCCACATAGTATGAAATTTGTGGGTATTGACATTCTTAGCCCACACTGGAGGGGGTGTAATAAACGCAGGAAAATATCCCAATTAGAAACTAAGTGGATATTTGAGATGAAATCACTGGCACCTCTAGGGCACAACATTGAAATAGACATAAATTGTTTAATTGATAAAAGTTGAATATGAATATTTTATTTACCATATCTATATGATGTGAATGTACAATATATATGTAAAGCGCTGCGTAAATTGACAGCGCTATAGAAGTACTTGAAATAAATAATAATAAATCATTGAATGTGACTGTATGACTAAAACCTTTTTAAAAAATACCATATATCCTGTCAACTGTCCACTTAATAATGGACGAATATAATGTTTTGTAAATATACAGATTAGGATCCCATTAGAGATATTATATTTATATAATTATATTCTTGGTTCATTTCCTTGTATATGTATGTAATTTTATATAGACTATATTGTCTTCGTATATATCCCGCAAGGCATGAATCCCAACCACTACTATTGTATAGGTAAAAGACACACAGTGAGCACTCTTAACCATTAGCCGCCCGGCCAATGGCCGTTTGGCGGCTTCAGAAGTGTCTCTCCGTTCCGGGTACACGCCATTTGGGGTGCTCCCGCACATGCACCGTTTGCGCTAGTGCAGAGCGGCGCAGCAGTGCAATCTGTCATCGACCGTGCACCTCGGACACGGCCGATGACAGATCCGAGTACCGGCTCCCGTTGCTGGTACCATGTGACCTGCTGTGACCAATCACAGCAGGTCACATGACAGTTGTATACAATGGATGGCTTCATTCATGATGCCATCCATTGTATACTAGTGCCTAGCTGTGAATGGTCACAGCTAATCACATGCACATGTCATGTGATTAGCTGTGACCAAATCACAGCTAAGCACAAAAAAAAAAAAAAAGCTGAATGAATCGATTTCATTCAGGTAAATGCTTGCTTATAGCAAAGTAATTCTTTGCTATAAGCAAATTGTGTAAAAAAAAAAAAAATACTGATCACTTCCCCAAAGTAGTACAATGTTACTATGGTAACATTGTACTATTTTGGTCATAGTAAAATATGAAAAAAAATCTTAAAAAAAATAAAAAAAAATGTAATAAAAAATTAAATATAATAAAAAAATAAAAAAAAATAAAAAAAATATATATATATATATATTTTTTTTCATACTGTCACCAGTCAGTGTCCCTGTTCACCGCCATGCCAGTTATATGATGACGCTGTACTGCACTGGTGACAGTATGTAAAAAAAAAAAAATAGTGAAAATAATTTTTTTCATTTTTTCATTTTCCTAAAAATTATGACAAAAAAATACAACTTCAAAAAACTCGCCATGCCTCTTATGAAGTACGTCGGACTGTCTACTCTGCAAAAAGGGGTCATTTGGGGATATCTGTACTATTCTGACATTCTTGGACCTCAAGAAATTAGATTGGCCGTCAGTACTTCAGGATTGATCAATTTTCAGATCTATACCATAGTTTGTGAACTCTATAACTTTCCTAAAAACTAAAAAATACATCCTAATTTGGGTTATTTTCACCAAAGACATGTAGCAGAATACATCTCGGCCTAAATTTATGAAGAACAATTATTTATTTGTAAACTTTTATAACAGAAACAAAGAAAAATGTGTTTTTTTTCAAAATTTTTGGTCTTTTTTTGTTAATTTAGCAAAAAATAAAAACCCCAGTGGTGATTAAATACCACCAAAAGAAAGATCTAGTTGTGTGAAGAAAATGATAAAATTTTAGTTTGGGTACAGTGTTGTATGACCGCGCAATTGTCATTCAAAGTGTGAGAGCGCTGAAACCTGAAAAATGGCCTGGGCAGGAAGGTGTAAAATTGCACGGTATTGAAACGGTTAAAAAAACAGCAGCTGAACATCCAGGATAAACGCATATAAAAATCTTCAGTAAAACATATACATATAAAATGCAGCGCTGTAAAATGATCAAGTCATGCAAATCAACACAATAATAGTCCTGAAAAGGTGCTCATTAATTCCCAGTGTCAATGGAAAGAATGCAAACTAACCAGAAGTGCACTGAAAGTACACATGTGTGTAAGAAATCCTGGAGATTCCCCTCTCTCCCTCTGTTCAGAAAATGGATATGTGCTGAAATGGATGATGATAACGCCCTCTTGTGGAAAAGCGAAATTTAAATAAAAGAAGGACTATTCTGAAAATGGTGCCATGCCTGTCCGCTCAAGATATCTGAAGCTGCTGGTAGGAAGTGCTGTGCCTGGAGCACATGCAATGTGATGAATATCCCACTCAGAAATTGTGGAGTGACAGAAGAAGGGAGTCTTCGACCACAGAGTGATTTCAATCCCAGCCCGGGTTCAATTGAAGAGGAATATCCTATCCTGGGAGCTTCCTGGCCTGCAGGATTTTGCTTTTCCACAAGAGGGTGTTATCATCATCCATTTCAGCACATATCCATTTTCTGACCAGAGGGAGAGAAGGGAATCTCCAGGATTTCTTACACACATGCATACTTTAAATGCGCTTCTGGTTAGTTTGCATTCTTTCCATTGACACTGGGAATTAATGAGCACCTTTTCAGGACTATTATTGTGTTGATTTGCATGATTTGATCATTTTACAGCGCTGCATTTTATATGTATACAACCACTATTACTTTTACTGTTTTTAACTTTTTATATTCATTTTACTAATGTTATTAACGAATCTCTGGGATCAAAATAGAATCCATCATTATTACTATTTTTATATATGTATTTTTCCGCACCTTTTATACTCTTAATTTTTTAAAGTATTGTGACAACTTTTTATAAGAATTTTTATACAGTCACTCATATTCATCTTATGCACACTGCGTTTTGTTCCCCCTCTTTTATGCGTTTATATTTATTTTGTACATTTGGTATTTATAGTTCTAATAACTCTTTTATTTATTTTTATATATCGTATCTTTATAAAGATATTATGGTATTTGGTTAAACCATAAGCAGATTATATTATTCTGTGAATTTTACTATTCAATATGTGTCATTACGTTTTATTCACAGTAGGGATCACCATCAGGTTACATTTGACATTGTTATAATACATATTTACAAATCCCGTTTTTCACAGTTTTTGACACATTCTATGTGCCCTTATTTTGCTTTTCTATGAAGATATTCTTTTCCCCCAAGGTTTGGAGCAGGTATTCTGCTTGGTCCCTGTTCTCACATTCACTCTGGTGATAATACAACATCCCCTCCAAGAAAATGGCTGCCATCTAACCCATGCCCGGACTCCGACAAGATGGCCGCAGTTGTCACGTGACCATGGATCACCAGCAAAATGGCCGCGGTCACCTCATGGTCTTTTGGAGCCATGCGGGCTATATAAGGGGAGTTTTGAAAGATGTTAGCAATGGATGTCCCCTGAGGACGTATTACACGAAATGCGTTGGTTGGAGCGCTATTGCTGACCTCTAGCCACCACTACTGATGAGCGGTGTCCATTTTGGTATTTTAATCATTTATTTATTCATTTTATTACTCCACGTGGATACGTTTTTATGTTACTTGCTATTATTACCTTAAATAAAATACTACACTATAAGCACCTTTCTGACTCCTGTGGCTGAGCTAATTCCCCCCAGGACAACCAGCCACCCACCCTGACGGATGGACGGATGACCCCGTAGCTGTTAGCATACCGCTGCACCCCCAGATGTGCGATGTATTATAATCAATGCGCAATTTAATTTATGGTCTGGTGAGTGTACATCCGTACCATGGGTGGATTTCCTTTTACAAGCTTTTGCACAGTTACTCTTCACGGATAACTTCACGTGCCAATCATAGGCATTTCTTCAGCTGATATCTTTGCACAAGAGACGTTTTAAATTCACGAATGCTCTGATGAACTTATTTTATTGCATTTTATATCATCTTGAACCAGTTATATTATTATTGCACTTTCAGCACTTTACTCACATATGCGTTTATGGAATTTATGACATGCATTTTTTAGCGCTGCACTAATATTTTAGAAATTAGGATTCTGGGACTGTTACCTATACCCTGAGTGCTAGCTGCTTATAATTCATTTGAATACATATAATTTCAATATCATATACTGCATTTAGCGCTCGCTCTATTATCTTTTCTACATAGCTTGATATTGGCTGGCACTGGTCAAGGGGGAGAAGCCAGCAGCACGGGCGGGGGACCAAAAAAGAGGAAGATTGGGGCTGCTCTGTGCAAAACCACTGCATAGCGTAGCTAAATAAACCATGTTTGTTATTAAAAAAACAAAAAAACAAAGAACCTTTACTATCACTTTAAATAATCATCTAACCCTCAATTTCCAGAGTGCAAGGAATGACATGTCTATTCTTTCAGCAAGTTTCCTGGAGACAGATGACACAGGCAGAATATGGTGTAGGGCAAGAGTAAGAAACATTTTTTTCCTTACCGGCACATTTTTGCTGTACTGTTATGCAGTGATCTATAAACCAATCAGCAGGCCTTGTATTCTAGTGGATAGGTATGTGCCCCCAGTGTGGTGCTCTGTTTACAGAAGCCTACAGATGCCTATGAATAAACATGAATCACCCCAGCGGAGACACAGATAGCAATAAAAACCTGACAAGAGTTCAACACTTTCTTACTTCACTCAAAATTTAATTTGGCATTGAGTATACTTTAACCATTTCAATACCGGGCAATTTTACACCTTCCTGCCCAGGCCAGTTTTCACGTTTCAGCGCTCTCACACTTTGAATGACAATTGCGCAGTCATACAACATTGTACCCAAACTAAAATTTTATCATTTTCTTCACACAACTAGAGCTTTCTTTTGGTGGTATTTAATCACCGCTGGGGTTTTTATTTTTTGCTAAATTAACAAAAAAAGTCCCAAAATTTTGAAAAAAAAAAACAGGTTTTCTTTGTTTCTGTTATAAAAGTTTACAAATAAATAATTGTTCTTCATAAATTTAGGCCGACATGTATTCTGCTACATGTCTTTGGTGAAAATAACCCAAATTAGGATGTATTATTTAGCTTGTAGGAAAGTTATAGAGTTCACAAACTATGGTATAGATCTGAAAATTGATCAATCCTGAAGTACTGACAGCCAATCTAATTTCTTGAGGTCCAAGAATGTCAGAATAGTACAGATATCCCCCAAATGACCCCTTTTTGCAGAGTAGACAGTCCGACGTACTTCATAAGAGGAATGGCGAGTTTTTTGAAGTTGTATTTTTTTTGTCATAATTTTTTGGAAAATGAAAAAATTAAAAAAATTATTTTCACTATTTGTTTTTACATATTGTCACCAGTGCAGTACAGCGTCATCATATAACTGGCATAGCGGTGAACAGGGACACTGACTGGTGACAGTATGAAAAAAAAAAAAAATATATATATATATATATATATATATATATATATATATATATATATTTTTTTTTTTTTTTTTAATCTTTTATTACATTTTTTTTAAGATTTTTTTTTCATATTTTACTATGACCAAAGTAGTACAATGTTACCATAGTAACATTGTACTACTTTGGGGAAGTGATCAGTATTTTTTTTTTCTACACAATTTGCTTATAGCAAAGAATTACTTTGCTATAAGAAAGCATTTACCTGAATGACCGATTCATTCAGGTGTTTTTTTTTTTGTGCTTAGCTGTGATTTGGCCACAGCTAATCACATGGCATGTGCATGTGATCTCTGTGACCATTCACAGCTAGGCACTAGTATACAATGGATGGCATGAATTAAGCCATCCATTGAATACAACTGTCATGTGACCTGCTGTGATTGGTCAAAGCAGGTCATATGGTACATCGGCCGTGTCCGAGGTACACGGCCGGTGACAGATCATGCCGCTGCGCAGCTCTGCAACTGCTCGAACTGTGCATGTGCGGGAAGACGCCAAATGGCGTATACCCCGGAAATCTACAGCACTTTTGCGGCCGCCAAATGGCTATAGGCCGGGCGGCTAATGGTTAAAGACTTGTTTACACTTGTCCATTTTGACCCCAATATTGGCTAGCTCATATGTATGCACTAAGGCTTACTGTGAAAGACAAGAAAAACTCCATGGGCTCATTTACACCAACATGTATGCATCCACATGGAACAGTGTAAACCCAGCCTAAGCCCTTCACCATACTTTCCAATTTGTTTTGAGTTTGAGAACACAAGTATATAGGCAAAGGTCACCCCCCCGCCATGCCCATATAATGAGGACCATGAAAAATGTATACACAAAAAATTGTTGATTAAGCCAACAAGTACTATTTTTACTATTAATTTTCCATAAAGCAGAATTAAATCCAAAAACAAAAAGTGTAATATTTTGCAGTTTACCAATCCTTAAAAACAGGACTATACTCACCTCGAATCCAGCATCCTGGGAACTCACTACCAGCCTCTGACATCTTTGGGCAGCTGGATTCCGGGTCTCGATCGCTGGCCGCTGTCATTAGCTGGGCTGAGCTGACATCCTGCCTGAGATTAAAAATCTTGCCTATCCATCTATTTTCACTTTGGAGCCTAAAGTTCCACTTTCACCGTTTTCCCACCTGGCCACTGCACACAATCGGCCAGGTGGGATCTTCGCCTTTGTGAGTGGACATTCCTGAACATCCCTCAGAATGTGGGCGTGAGCGCAGTCTAATGTTCACTCTAGTGAACAGCTCCGTGTTCTCGAGTGTCCCCTGGACACAGCGCAACGCCGCATGGCAAAAGGGCTCTCCGATTGGCCTTCTGATCACATGACGGCTGTGTCCAATCACAGCCATAATGTAATGTCAACAAAGCCGCCATTCTGTTGATCAGCTCTGCCTCTCCTCACACAGAGCCTGCTAGTGAGGAGAAGCAGAGCCAATCTGTGTAAAACATTGAGTTACACACACATCACCCTGTGGTGTCCTTCACACAGATGTCAGTGCAACAGTGATCCACATCTGTCACACAGTACCAGTGGTCATCCACATCTGTACCAGTGATCCACATCTGTCAAGGCAAACCAGTGTGAATTCTACATCTGTACCAGCGATCCACATCTGTCACAGTGTACCAGTGATCCACATGTCACAGTGTACCAGTGTAAATTCCACATCTGCACCAGTGATCCACATCTGTCAGTGTACCAGTGATCCACATATGTCACAGTGTACCAGTGTAAATTCAACATCTGTAGCAGTAATCCACATCTGTCATGGTGTACCAGTGGGCATCCATATCTGTCACTGTGTACCAATGTAAAATTCACAACTGTACCAGTGATCCACATCTGTCATGGTGTACCAGTGTAAAATTCACATCTGTACCAGTGATCCACATCTGTCACGGTGTACCAGTGGTCTGACCCAGAAGAAGTCACGAGGTACGTGACGTAACGCGTAGGCAAAACGTAGACGCTACTTCCGGTATCCGGAGTGTCGCACTTCCGGTGTGGGACGCCATTTTCCTGGTTATCAGGAAGTACTATCAGAGGTTGCAGTTCACCCATAGAGGGACGTATTGAGGCTGTACAACCGAATGTAAGTCACTCTTTTTGCTATTTGTGAATAAACCCTACTGATTGGAAATACTACACAATGGAGGATCTGTTTTTTCACTCACTATCTTGGTGAGAGAGAGCTTGCAGACAATCGCTGGTGAGGAACCTGGGAGGCATAGCAGTGAAGGAGTGGAGGAGGCCTGATAGGAGGAATATCAGGAAGGTGCCAAAACCAGGAATTTTGAGGATCCAGGGTGATCCTAAAGGCTTGTGGGCCCCTTGGGGTCGCAGGAAGGAGGTGAGCAGGCACTGCAGCTGAAGTGGATAGAAGTGTGTTGGTTCACGAGTGGCACTACCTACAAACACTATGCATGTATATAAAGAACACTTTGAATAGATGGATGTGAATTGGAATATTGGACATTGAATGAAGTTGAAGTGGCACCGTCACCCGATATTGATTTATTTTGTTTGAAGTGACACTATCACAAAATATATATTTTTATGGATTATGACTTTATTTGTAATAGAGTGGCACTTAGTGGTTTATGAGCACTGAGAAGATCACAGCACTTGTCACATTAATTATTATTTATATCATTAATGGTTTTGTTCTATTTATGTTTAAGCGCTACACTAATTTATTTATATTTCTACACTGATTAGGGGTATTGGTTTGAGTGTTAGCAGCACATTAATTAGGAGGAGGGGGGTTGTCCATAGAAGCGCAGGAGGATTTCTAATCATCAATATCTGTCACAGAGTATCACTGATACAGAGTATCAGTGTAAAATCCACTGTACCAGTGATCATCAAAATGTCTAAAAAATTATACACCAGCGAGGAGGCTTTCCAGATACTGAGTACAACGGATGAGAGTAGCAGGGAACTCTGTCAGATTCTGAGTATGAGCCAGTTGAAAGCAGTGGGTCGGTAACAGATTCTGAGGAGGACAGAGTCCAAACAAAGGGGTTCAGGAGATCTCGGGAGGAACAGGCATCCACCAGTAGTGCAGTAGCGGGTACAAGCAGCGCAGCACTCCCAGAAGATAGGCAGGCATCCACCAGTAGCGCTATAAATCCTGGTGCCGTGGCAAGTACAAGAAGGGCCACATTTCCAGATGATAGGCCAAGCACTAGTAGCAGAGTTTCCCGTCCACAAAGAGGTAGGGCTCATACTAGCCTTCCAAATGTACTTTTATATCCCACATGGCTGCCTGCTAATTCAGCAGAACCTACAATTCCCCCTTTTACAACACAGCCAGGCCCTCAGATATAAGCAGAAAATTATACCCCAATTTGTTGATTTATTTTTTACTAATGATCTGCTAAATTACATTGTGGAGCAGTCTAACCTGTATGCCAGCCAATATATAGCCAGCAATCCCAATTCGTCATATGCTCGCTTATTTGTTTGGAAACCCCTTACCGTGGAGGAATTTTAAATTTTTCTTGGGCTTACTCTGAACATGGGATTGATGCCTACTGGTCTACCCAACCTATACATCATATGCCAGTCTATTCATCTTGTATGCCCAGAACACGCTATGAGATGATAATGGGTTTTTTGCATTTCAATAATACCTAGTGCCCTCCTCAAAATCATCCTGATTATGACAAGCTATTCAAAATTCAGCAACTAATCAACTTTGTTTGGTGTACCTTCAACAAAATGTTTACCCTCGACAAAAATACTTGTGTGGATGAATCCCTAGTCCACATTACTGAAAGGCTTAGCATCAAACAGTACATCCCCAGTAAAAGGGCAAATATGGAGTAAAATTCCACAAGGCATGCAGCAATACCACGGGATATACCTACAACTTTAACATTTATGAGGGAAAGGACAGCCAGCTAGAACCCCCTAGATGCCCTAGCTATATGGGGACAAATAGCAAAATTGTTTGGTAGCTTATAGAACCGCTGTTCGAGAAGGGTTACCATTTGTATGTAGATCATTTTTACACAAGTCTCCCATCATTCTGCCATTTCTATTTAAAGAAAACTGTGGCCTGTGGAACAGCACGGGCCAACCGCAAGGGCTTCTCACAACAAAAGGTCACTACAAAATTAAAACGGGGGGAAACAGTCAGTTTGTGGAATGAAGAGAGTCTAGTCCTAAAGTAGAAAGATAAAAGATGTCTATATCCTTTCCTCAATTCATGATCACACCTCGGTGGAATTTCAAACAAGACAAGGTCCCATACAGAAACCAAAATGCATACATGACTATAACCAGTTTATGGGGGGTGGATATGAATGATTAGATGTTACAGCCGTACTTAGCCACCAGTAGATCAATCCATTGGTATAAAAAGGTTGCCATCTACTTGTTTCAGTTAGTCCTGTACAATTCGGATGTCATCTTTTCTAAGTGCGCACAAATATCTCTAGCCTACTTGAAGTATCAAGAGAACATTGTTACAGCCCTTTTCTATCTGCATGGCCATGCCCCTGAACAAATTCGCTCTGATTCATTGACCAGACTCCATGAGAGACATTTCCCCGATATCCTCCTTCTTACCCAAACAGGCCACAAACCCCCCCCCCCCAAAATGTTGTGTATGTTCCAGTAACCAAATTCGATGTGACACCCAATACTACTGTCCCCAATGTCCTTCCCAGCCAGGACTCTGTATTGGAGAGTGCTTCCAGATCTATCACACATCACTACACTATTAGTCAAGATATTTTTCCAGTGTCCACTATCTGCTATTTCCCTGTATGACCTGGACTGTTTATCAACAATGCTTCTGCTTGCCGCCTGAACTGACCTTGGACTGTTTATTGATGATGCCTCTGCCTGCCGCTTGAACTATCAACCACGTTTCTGCCTTCCAAGTGAATTGACCTTGGCCTGTTAATCTACCATGCTTTTTGCCTGCCTCCTGAACTGATCTTATGCCCTGCCACTGTATTAGTTGGATTCAAGACAACACAGGGGTCTCATGTATGTGAGGGGCTCCAGAATAAATTTTCCAAGTGGAGAAAACAAAGTTTTTGGTTTTCTCCAGGTTTTGAAAGTCACGGACAAGGGTCTGTTAGTCTGGAGGGTTCAAAGAGATTGGGTGGGATGAAACCTCGACCCCTGTGCCCAGGTCTTACCTGACCAAGGCCCTAAGCCTGATATTTCCACCTACTGCCGACTTACTGCCATCCAGCCTTTGCCTGCTGCATAAACTGACCACACCTCTGCCTTCTACCTGTTCTGTGCTGACCATGTCTCCTGCCAAACTCCTGCTAACACTAAGGCTAGGGTCACACCTATGCAGGTTGCGTTTGAGCCGTTTCTGCATTGCGCTTTGCGTTTTTGCACCCGCGTTTTTGACGCGTTTTATTTTTTCAAATTTTTTAAATTCTTCTTGTTGCTAGGCAGATTTAAAATGCGGTAAAGATGCATAAAAAATGCAGCACAAACGCAATACATACTTTTCTGCAGCATTTCCACTGAAGTTTATAGAACCATAAAGGCAGCTTTTTTCATTCAAAAAAGTTCCTGACCCTTTCCAAAAAATGCACCGGGTGAAAACGCATAGAGGTGAACATGTCCCATAGGAAATCATGTTAAATGAACTGTACTGCATTTCTGCAAAATGCTGCAAAAAACGCTTAGGTGTGAACCTAGGGTTAGTAGTTACAACGGTTTGTTTTTACTTTTTGGAATAAAGGCATACTTTACATACATTTATAAAAGCTGACCATTGTATGCAACACTGTAAGTAGTAAATGGTTTGTCTCAATCCTCTAACTGCCACTTTTAATGAACAGTTTGGTCTCATTTTTCCTCCAGCAGTCCTGTTCCTTGCTAGCACTGGCATCTTTTTGCGCAGGAGCTAGTCATTACTGAGCTAGTCAATGGGCTAACACTACGTCGCCTCCATCCACCAGGGGGGACTGACAAGCATAAGGAGCTCAAGAGAATTGATAGTTAACAGCATTGAATCATGGGAGATGAAGTTTGGGAAAGATTTACTACGGCAGGTAATGGACTATTGGACTACAATTCTCAATGCGAGTCGGGTATAGAGAGAGTATTTTCTCAGACTGAATATCAAGAGATTTTATCTATGCTGTGAGAGTGTGTACATCAACCTGCTACTAGCCTGTAGCCATGTACTGAGAACCAGATTTGCTCCAGGAAGTGAGCTGACATCTGAACAGCAGGACCCGTTGCTTTATCATTGGGACTGGTGAGAGGAGACTGCTGCCATTAACCTTTTGCTGCTAGTTGAGACTTAGCATATAGGGACTAGCCATCTAACAATCAGCAGTATTTGCTGCATGCAGACTTTACTGGGCTCTATTCATGTGCACCACCATAAAGACTGGGCCCCAACGCTAGCTGGCAAAAGAACTAGGGCTAAAGACTGCTCACTCTGCTGCTTAGTGAATTTCATCACTGCCATTCATATAGAGTGCACTGTAATATATATATATATATATATATATATATATATATATATAGCCTACTGTTTACAGATGAGTTTTTTCAGTATTCATTTTCAATGTTGTTACAGTTTTCTAATGCCATTACGTACTGATTTTATGAATTACCAGGTTTTCTTTAATTTAGCAGCATAGAACTTCATATTGTGCTGCTATAGCCTACTGAACATATTGTCTTGTGAATTGTGATTTACCTAATCCTTTACTTACTCATTTATGTGCATATTGTTATTTATTGCAACCTGTGACAATATATTGAATTTACTACTAACTAGTGTGATGTTTCCTTTTAGATACTGAACCCTAGCTGTATGCAGGGTATCTATATATGTGTTCCTAGTAGCAGTGCAGTATCCATTTACTTAACCTAGTGTGCCAGTGGGATTGAGTTTGTTCTCAGAGTCAAGGCAGAAGAGAGAACACAGCCTACCTAGCAGCTCTTGGCAGGGTAGTGCTACATGAGTTTACATTCTGGGGATCACTGCAAGCAGGAAGGTAAGTGTATTTTATTGCAGAAGACACACTGCGTGGCTCTTCTGCAAAAAACAAAAAGCCTGCCTGTTGACAGTATGTAACAGTAGAACTGTTCCACTTTATAGGAAGTTGCATGCACAGCTCAGCATTGATCCATTGACACCCAGGGGTTTATTTACTAAAGCTGGAGAGTCCAAAATCAGACTCCCTTCTGCATAGAAACCAATCAGCTTCTAACCTCAGCTTGTTCAATGAAGCTTTGGCAATGAAACCTGGAAGCTGATTGGTTTCTATGCAGAAGGGAGTCTGATTTTGGACTCTCCAGCTTTAGTAAATAAACCCACAGTGTCCATATGCTGGGATGAATGACTCCCATGCAAATGTGGCTGGGAAGAAGTCCAGCACCACAGGAATAGGTGTGAGTATTATGCAAACTGTATTTCTACCTTAGGTTGCAAAAGGAGCCAGACAAGGTTGTACAAAAATACAAAAATTGTACACATGAAACGGATGTCATTCCTCCCACTGTGTGACATCAGAAACTGGAACGGACGAGGATTTCATGCTCATGTAAACAACCCATTAGCAGCTTGAACAAGCATCAGATCACACCGATCTTGGTGGGATCTGATGCTTTGGAGGCCAGAGGAGAGCTATGGGGTCTAAGAGACCTTAGATCTCTACAAATAGAGGACCTGCCCATGCTGCCACAAAGGATGTCGTTATTCCCTTGTGATAGTAATAAAAGTGATAAAAAAAATAATAATAAAAAAGGAACAGTGTAAATTAACTGCTTCCCGACCGCCCTATAGCAGAAATACTTCTACAGGGCGGCACGGGTGTGCAAAATCACATATATATATATATATACGTGATTTTACATTTCAGGGAAGGGGGCATGCGCGAGCCCCGTTTTGTAGAAACGCACTACAGTCCATTCAACATGATTTCCTATGGGACACATTCACAACTCCGCGTTTGTACCCGGCACATTTTTTGGAAGGGGTCAAGGACTTTTTTTAACGCAAACAGTTGAGTTTTTGGTTCTATAGACTTTAATGGAAACGCCACAGAAAAGCATGTAGTGCATTTTTGATGCATTTTAAATCTGCCTAGCAACAAGAAAAAAAATTTAAAAACTGTGCAAAACACATAAAAACACTGCAAAAACGCAGGTGCAAAAATGCAACGCCATACAGTAATTGGTCAAACTCAAACTGCATTGGTGTGAACCTAGCCTAAAGGAGGTTTAAAACCCGTCAGTTTTGGGTTTTTTTGCCGTGTGTGTTCTATTGGGGAGATTTCCCTTCACTTCTTGTCTTGTAACCAAAACAGGAAGTCCAAAGTGAGGGAATCCCGATGTGTCACCACAAGTAGTGTCCCCCTTAGACAATTTCCACTCTATTGCTGTTCTGATGTCAACCCAAAATGAAGGATTTTTTTTTACTTTTACTCGATTACAATGGTACACAAGGCAAACGGCGAGCCTGCCAGTGCACAGACCGCAATAGAACCTCTCCACTGTTCCCTTGCTGACATAACTTTCTACCCTCAGTATTCCAAATCTGCTTCCATAGTCAACTCACAGAACAAAAACGTTATAGAGCAGGGCACTCATTTTCAGATGAGAAATCATTATTTACTTCTAGGTTACGGCCATCTTCACCTTCGTTACGGCCGGAACTAGATACTGAATATTTGTTACCGGCGGAAGGTTTTCTGTGTGCACTTCTCATATTCCGGTTGTCATGGACACAGAGCGAGTCGGAATCACAGCGTTGAACGCCGGTACTCGGGAGGGGGCGGAACCCTGGATACTGGAGCACCCGAGGGTGAGGAACTGTTCGGGGCGTGTCCTGAAGAGGTGGTGATGGGCCATGCAGTTCATAGTAGATAGGGGAGCGGGCTGTGTACATACTGCAGAGCACATGGTGTGGTGGTTGTAGTCAGACAAGGCTGCAGTGCTGAAGCTGGCTGTATTCGTTCTTCCAATGTTACAGCCAGAACGTATCTGAGCGGCAATGAATGTAAAGGCAGATCTTTCTTCTGTAATCCGGGGAGTTGACGGAGCTCCGCCCCCCAGTGATTTACGTTCGCTGCAATAAAATGAATTAGGCGGGAGTACTTCACTCGCCTCAGTGCTGTGACGAGACTTGTTTTCTCACCTGCTGTGTTATGTTTGGTTTGCTCATTTTTAACCACTTCACTACCACGGTTTCTCTAGCTTTTTGCATAAATTGCAATGCACAGTTTAGGCCTGAAGATTAGTTAACCCCCAAAACATATTTTCTGAAAGCAGAGACCCTGAAGAATAACATGGTGGCTGTTACCAATTTTATTGTTATATGATATTAGCATGCGTTTATAAAATGCAAGTTTTCAGTAAAAAAAATCCCCAAATCTGGCCTCCCACAGAACATTGGGTATGCTATTACTTTACTAAATATAAACTGCTAAATCCCTTTTGTTAGCAGCAGTATAGAACAGTCTTGTGACTTCTATCAGTGTCCAGCTGAGTACTGGTTAAAGCTTGTAGGAGGAGCTTTCATTCTCCGACTGTCCTATGAGGTTGCAGGACCCCTGACCGTCTGTCAGGGGTCCTGCAGTGCTGATTGGCCATGGGCCGATCACATGCACCCTCCCAAAGAAAAAAAAAACTAGCCATATACTCTAGACTGAGCATGTGTAGAGGTGACTCCTAGAGCTCTGTACTATCAGCAGATGGATTGGGGACAGTAGAAGAAGGAAAGGGCATACCTCCCATCTGTCCCTAATTTGGAACGAAGTCCCTCTGTCCCACTTTCCTCCACTTTTGTCCCTCTGTTTGGTCTGTTCTCTATAGCTGTATAAAAAATCCCAATACGTGTAAATTAACTGGTTTATGTGAAAGGTATAGTGTTTACAGATGGCGGTGTATATACTGGGATTTTTTTTTTAATTCTTATGAGTAATGGTGGCGATCAGCCACTTATAGCAGGACCAGGGGTGGACTGACAACTCATGGGGCCCCTGGGCAATAGGTGATCATGGGGCCCCTGTGTCCTTGCCCAAACTCAAAAAAGCCTATGAAAAAGGTACCAGGGGCATCTCATGGGGTCCCCTACTGACCTCGGGCAGCGCCCGAGTTTCCAAATGGTCAGTCCACCCCCGAGCAGGACTGCGGAAGGCATTCTGACACTGGGGGGTAACTGACTTGGTGTCACCGACATCCCCAGTGACACCAATACAGTGATCAGTGCTAATAAAAAGCACTGACACTGAAATAACTAGGGATGCACCTAAATTTCGGTGGCCAAAAACACCCCTTTCGGCCGTCGGCTGATATGAAAAAATTCACCAATACAGGTGTTGAAAAAACCCTAAAATATAAATCTTAAAGCGAGCGCTTCTCAATCTAGTATAAAAGCAGCTTGCATAAGGAAACCCCTAAAATCCTTGAACATATATATAATCATAAAATACAGCGCTCAAATAATGTTAAAGTGAAGAAATGATAAACACGCAAAATGATGCGCTAGTAAGTGATACAAAAAGTGATGTCTTAATGAAGACAGTAAATATTTATTAAGTGACAATGGTATTATGTAAACACATTACATCGCATAAATATGATCAATAAATATAAAAAAGTCCATTCAAGTTTTCAGAAAGGTGCATCAGTATTCCCAAATAGGAAGATATCAATCATTCCCATTCAACTTCCATCGCATAATAAGGTGCTCGTGACCAGGGGCGGACTGAAAACTCATGGGGCCCCCGGCAATAGGGGATCATGGGGCCCCTGTGTCCTTGCTCAAACTCAAAAAAGCTTATGGAAAAGGTACCAGGGGCATCTCATGGGGCCCCCCTACTGACCCCGAGCCCTCGGGCAGTGCCCAAGTTTCCAAATGGTCAGTCCGTCCCTGCTCTTGATTTCCATAATAGGCAAAAAGGGGTGTGCTTGCAATCACCAGACTCACCTGATGCCGGGTGTAAGTGAAACCTGTGAGCAGTTCCCACTACCAGAGAGGGTCCACTGAGAGGTCCGGAGTACATTCCCTGGGTATACCAAGCGCCGTCAGAGTGCCACATCCCCACCGGGTTCCAGATGATCACCAGTACCCCATATACTACATGCGTAAAAATATATTTTACGTCTGGTGAGTGCAAGCACACCTCTTTTTGCCTATCACGGAAATCACGAGCACCCTATTATGTGATGGAAGTTGAATGGGAATGATTGATATCTTCCTATTTGGGAATACTGATGCACCTTTCTGAAAACTTGAATGGACTTTTTTATATTTATGTGATGTAATGTGTTTACATAATACCATTATCACTTTATAAATATTTACTGTTTTAATTTTTATTACTTACTAGAGCATAATTTTGCACATTTATCACTTCTTAACTTTTTAACGTTGAAAAAACCCTGCCCCTCGCTGCCGAACGGTGTTCAAACCACACACGTGAGGTATCGCCACGAACGTCAGCAAGAGAAATCATTCTCACCTCCTTTGTAACTTTACACTACTAACCTGTAGAAATTTTGAAAGCATCACCCATGGAGATTTTGAAGTACCGCAGTTTCACACCATTCCATGACATGTTGGGTATCTATTTACTCACCGTAACATCCTCTTTCATATTTTACAAAAAATTGGGGTGTGTATATAGTGTGGTTTTGTTTTTTTTAATCAAAGTGTTTTTTTTTCCTAAAAAATTATATTCATTTTTAAAAACTGCATTTCGGTTTCTGTTTTCGGCCAAGTGCATTTTGAATTTTCAGTTTCGGCATCAGAATTTTCATTTCGGTGCACCACAACTAATAACACTGGGCAGGAATGGGTTAAAATCTGGGGCAATCAAAGAGTTAACTGTGTGCTGTGTGTTTCTTACTATGGGGCTGTGTTTGGGTGCTTCACTGTAAGCACACTGCTTTGCATGAAGAAAGCAAAAAAGGGGTGCACTCTCCTTGTGCATTACTGTGATAAAAAGGAATTTATTTGAAAATGACAAAAAATGTATACTCACAAACCAAGATTCACAAAATAAGCTAGGAACCAATGTGACAGTCCCAGCAAACGGTATTCTAACAGCAGGGTGTTCTTATGCGTTTCGGGAGACGTACTCCCTTCTGTCACATTGGTTCCTAGCTTGTTTTATGAATCTTGGTTTTGTAATTTTCAAATTCCTTTTTATCACGGTAATGCACGAGGAGAGTGCGCCCCTTTTTGCTTTCTTCCAGTAATATGAAGATTCCCCGATCTTTAGAAGGCTGCACCTAAGCGAGTGACTGTTACTGTGGTCTTGGGATGCTCACGGACTTAAGCGCTTGTGTTGTGTTTTTTCTTTTGACACTGCTTTGCATGGCTGTGCACAGCCAATCAAAGCAGTATGCAGGAGCTGACAGGGAGAACTGTTTTGTTTACTAACAGTTCTCGCCCCCCACCCATCGGAGATCCTCGGCAATCATCGGGCACTGGCGCGTAATCAACGGCTGGGACCCGGTATTGCATCCACAATCTACTGATCACAGGTGCAATGCCTTACAGACTGCAGTATAAAAATATAATAAATACACATTTTTTTACCTGCAAAAGGTGAAGTATCCTTTAGTTGCTCATTTTATGTGAAAGTGACAATCCACCAAAATCCATCAGTGGACTGCCCCTTGGCATGCTCACGTCGAGAGCAAGGACTATGGATCCTGCTCTGGTCTTGATGATGTCAGAATTAGACTGGTGAAGTGTGGGTGCTGCAAACGCTGCAGGAGGATCAGGTAAGTAAATCTCCTTGTCTTTTTCCCATAGGATTAAACAAGGTATTAGCGCTTGCAGTGGGGGCACAGCCCCACTCCAAGGGATAATTATTTTATTCGCTCAGATTTGGGCTTTAAGTTATTGCTATCACATGGGGGGACAATAACCCCATGGGATAGGATACTGTAATGACAGGTTCTCTTTAATGAGACATCAGCCTACCCTACTGGTATGTGGCTGTCCCCAGAATTTTTCTGCATATAAATGCATAATAGAATGCTGCAGACTATATTAACAGCGCTTAATGTATTCAGCGCTGTAATGTTCACTGCCACAGGATCGTGACGTTAGGAGACACTGTGCATGCACGAGGGCAGCGCATGACGCATGTGGCGACGTGATGACACAATCATGTCGCTGTACGCGCCGGCCATCTTAGTTGCCTGACATAATAAATAGAAGGCCCACACACAAGCCATATTTTGTTTCACATTGTGAGGTGCACACATTTATTATGATTTGAATACTCCTGATGAAGCTCCACTTTAGGAGCGAAACATGTTGAGTTCCAGTTAATTATTGGTTGTTTTTTTTCATTGTGAGCATTTTTTTTAGCACATTTACTTATACTTTTTAGGATGGAGATTTGACAGCCATACATATCCACCGGACACCCACAGGGGAAGTGTGGCTACTGCTTAGCTTACATGTATTCTGATAAGGGCAATGCTAACTATTAAGTCTGGATAGCTCTAGATATAGAGGAACAAGAGCTAGAAGTCAATTCCCCCCTCCCTTTTAGAGCTAGTTTGTCAGTAATAGCTTCTAGTCAGGAAACCATGCTGAGCATTGCCTTTCTCAGTTATGGGTGGTAGTGGTGCACCAAAATGAAAATTCTGCTGCCGAAACCGATACTGAAAATTCAGAATGCACGTGGCCAAAAACTGAAATATCTGCGTATGTGTGGGGTGGGGAGTATCCAATTTTTTTGTATTGTTTTTCTACTTTAATGTATTTTTTTTTTTTTAACTTATGATTTTATTGCTATCACATAAGGGGCCAATAGTCCCCTATGTGATAGCATATAAGTGACAGGTCCTCTTTGGAGGTGGTGGGGGAGTGCTGTGTGCAAGGAGGGGGCAGGAGAGGAGCAGTGTATACAGTGAGGGAGCAGTGTATACAGAGAGACTCCCTCATTGGCTGTCACTATGGAGGAGATTTACTAAAGATGGTTCACTTAGAATCTTTTGTGCCTGTGCATGGTAGCCAATTAGCTTCTAACCTCAGCTTGTTCAATTCAATGAAAGCTGATTGGTTTCTATACAGAAGTACACCTGATTTTGTACTCTCCAGCTTTAGTAAATAAACCCCACTGTGTCAGTGCTGGTTTTTAAATGTAATTATAGGCTTTTTTTTCCTTCACTATAGCTCAGAAAATTTGCTGTCACGCACCCCAGAGCTAAAGGAAACAAAAGGGCAGGGACACTGGGTAATGTCACTGGATGACCCCGCCCCTTTGTTTCCTTTTACCCTCTGAGAATGACAGCTCCTTCTCTGAGCTATAGTAAAGGGAAAAAAGCCGATAAGTACATTTAAAAAATGGCATTGTTTTTAAATGCAATTGCCAGCTTTTTTTTTCTTCACTATAGCTCAGAGAAGGAGCTGTCAGTCTTGGAGGGCTGAAGAAATGTCATCCAGTGACATTACCCAGTGACCCTGCCCCTTTGTTTCCTTTAGCTCCAGGGAGAGTGATAGCTCATTCTCCAAGCTATAGTGAAGAAAAAAAAACTGTAATTACATTTAAAAACTGGCACTGACATATAGGCAGCCAGTCATTGTATACACTGCTCCTCTCCTGACTTTCTCTGCCACTCCCCACAACCCCCCCCCCCCCCCCCACATCTGCAGTACACACAGACAGTCCCTTGTATTGGCTAAATTTTTCCTATCGGCAAAGTGCCGATACGGCTGTTTTCGGCCGATATGTTTCGGCAGCTGAAATTTTGGTGCGTCCCTAATGGGTGGATATAGATGAATACTATGTGCCACCATCTTTGTCAAGACTTGGTGAAGGAAATTTCACCCCTTGGGTAGTATTATTTATCATTAGCTCGAAGACAGTATATGGTTTTCAGGCTTTGTTTTTTCTGATGTCAGGCGGGGATAATAAATTTTCATTTGCCGTTTTTCTTGGGGTGAACTTTGATATTGCGGATTAATTCTCATATCCTCAGAAGGAGCTGTCAATCTTGGAGGGCTGAAGAAAACAAAGTGGCGGGGTCATACATATGAGACCCCTAATCTTATACTTTTGTATACATGAAAAATCCTAACTATAGGACTAGGTAACATAGCTTTCCAGTGGTTTTTGGTGCGTGGGTATGAACACCCCCTGTTCTGAGATTTAGCAAATGCATTAGCCAGGTGTGGAAATCTTTGCAAGTAATTCATTAGGCAGGCAATTGTGATTAAATTAGTTGTAATTTATGTCACAATTTTTGTAAAATGAAATAAAAATACACATCTAATTTCCTGACTATCATACACTGTGTGCACAGATATTGATCTGACCAAGGTGCTTCGGGCAGGGTGCTATACGGGTCCAAGGCAATGGCCTTCATATTTAAAAGGGGGACCGAGTCCTTGAAGGTCTTTAGGACAAGGTCCGCCATGATGGGTGAAGGTTGGTCCTTGTCTAAAAGGTCAGGGGCCTGCGACCTTTTATTTTTATATATATATATATATATATATATATATATATATATATATATACATTATATATGCAGTGGAGTCCGCTATAGATGACTGGGAAGACCACTAGGGGGAGTACTTTTTTCTGTTTTGCTTGTACCTGTGTGTAATACATATTTTTGGCCACTTGAGGGAGTCTGCTGTAGTAGAGACCATGTGGGCGTACAAGTGTGCACGGCAGGAGCGCATGCGCAGTAGGAAGAGGAGGTCAGCCATATTGTTTACATAGCACGCTGCCTGTTACATGTGAGCTTCCGCAGTCACCACTACCTCTGCTGCTACTGTTGCTTGACCCTGGAGGGATGGCCGGGACAACGGGCAGATTATTCTAAGGGCACATGAGTGCTTCCCTGGGAGGGTCATCTTAGAGGGTTGTGTACATGCTACCCCCTGTTTTTCAGTGGAGTGCATTGGAGTGTGTTGCTTTACTTTCAAGCAGGTCTATTGTGAATACGGTGCACATAACTAAGGAGGATCTTGCATCAGCCTTAGCAGGGTTAGAAGACAAGATTGATGGGATGGTTGCATCGGTGGATCAGGGGGGTAAGAGGCGAGAAAGATCCCCATCTTTGGACTCACCAGTCCTTGCACAAGAGCGGGTGGAACCTGAGGACGAAGATGTGATAGAGGATCTTGAAGAGGATCAGGCAATTGATTCTCTCTCAGAGGAGTCACAGCCTGAGGAGAAGCTGGAGGTTTCTGCTTCTCAATCACAGAGGTTATACGTTAAGACCCTCACTGATATGGAGATATGAAGTTGCCCCCAGTAGGGGCATCTGAGGTCTCTTATTCCTCTTTGGGCTCATTAAAGCCACCTTAAAGTATTCAGGCATTTCCATGCATCCTCTTGTGGAGCAAGTTATGTATGCTGTCTGGGAGCACCCAGAGTTTTTGTTCCGCCTAAAAGATTCTCCGTTCTGTATCCTATGGAGAAGATGTTTGTTAGAAAGTGGGGCAGGCTGGGGTAGATGCAGCTGTGTCTTCCCTGAATAAGCATTTAACTTGTCCTGTGGATAATGCCCAGGTGTTTAAGGATTCTTGTTTCCTGGTAGAGGCTGCCGCACAACCAGTTTTGCAGTTGATGCCCTTAAGGATTCGATTCAGCAGATCTCTCGCATGGCTCTTCTGTTGGTACACGTGCAGAGGATCTTTTGTTGCGCGGCGGAGCTGCCGTGCAAAAGATTTTTGGCGGGTTTTCCCTTTCATGGAGAATGTTTGGGGAGGACCTAGACAATTATATCCAGAAGGTCTCGGGGAAAAAGTACGCTTTTACCCTTTTAAGAGGAAGTACAAACGCCCAACCTTTAACCACTTGAGAACCGGACTATAGCCGAATGACGGCCACGGACACAGCTGATCACGTGATGTGGTAAAAGATCGATCACAACGGCCTTTTACCACGTTATCAGCTGTATCCAATGATATAGCAGATCACCGGGTAAATGCAGTTGCTTGTTACTGGCTGCACTTTCCTCACGCTGTCACAGCGTCAGGAAAGTACTGCCGATAATTATCAATTGTCAGAAAACAGATCGGCACTGATGAACAGTGTCCTGATAATCAGTGCCCAGCAGTGCCACCTACCAGTGTCACCCACAAGTGCCAAGCAGTGCCACCCATCTGTGCCCATCAGTACCTAGCAGTGCCCCCCATCAGTGTCCAGTAGTGCCGTCAGTCAGTGCCGCCTATCAGTGCCCATCATTGCTGAATATCAGTACCAGCTCATCAGTGCTGCCTATCCGCGCCACCTCAGTGCCGCCTATCAGTGCACATCAATGCACATCAGTGAAAGAGAAAAATTACCCGTTTGCAAAATTTTATAATAGAAACAAAGAAAAACTGTTTTTTGTTTTCAAAATTTTTGCTCTTTTTTTGTTTATAGCGCAAAAAATAAAACACCCAGTGGTGATTAAATACCTCCAAAAGAATTTATTCTATTATTTATTCTATTAGCTCTATTTGTGTGAAAAAAAAATGATAAAAATGTCATATGGGTACAGTGTTGCATGACCGCGCAGTTATTCAAAGTGCAACAGCTCTGAAAGCTGAAAATTTGCCTGGCCAGGAAGGGGGTATAAGTGCCCAGTAGGCAAGTGGTTCAGGGGCAAGGCACTTTGGTGGTTGGTGCTTCTTCCGGTAGACAAGCATTTTGCCGAACACAGGACTCTGTGTCTAGGGGAAAATTTCAGGGCCAGGGCCAGGAGAAACCCTGGGTGCAAAAGCCCGCCAGATCAGATGCTAAGTCTACTTCATTATTGAGGGACACCCCCACTCATGCGGGTGGGGGGGAAGACTGTTGGATTTTGCAGAAATCTGGGAAGAGCTGATCCAGGACAAGTGGGTCACTGCTACAGTTGCTCAGGGGTACAAATTGGGATTTTGGGGGATTCCTCCTCGTTTCTTAAGGTCTAATGAATCCATTGAGAAGGAATTCTTTGTTTCAGGCACTCGACCGGCTGTTGTCCCAGGATTGGGCAGGTTCCAGCGGATGAAAAGTTCTAGGGAATGTATTTAAACCTATTCACAGTTCCAAAGATGAATGGCCTTTTCCAGGCTTAAAGGGTCAGAACCGGTTCCTAAAGATCCGTTCACTTCGGATGAAGTTGGTCCGGTCAGTAGTCGTATCTTTACAAGAGGGAGACTTTCTAGCGTCTATAGATATCAAGGATGCATACCTACATGTGCCAATATTTCCAGCTCATCAAAGGTTTCTGCAGTTTGTGACAGAAACTCGATTTTGGGCTATCTAAATCAGGGCTTAAAATTTCAAGTCCTGAGCTACTAGCCAGGCCTTAAGAGTTGCTCACCAGCAGTTGCCCCAGCCATCCCTTACCCTTCCTTACCCCTAATTCTGTCCCTAAACATGGCCTTGTAAATTATCTCATGAAATTACACTGTTAAATGTTACCCACATTATATCAGGGTCCCCAGAGTCCCCCCACATTATATCAGGGTCCCCAGAGTCCCCCCACATTATATCAGGGTCCCCAGAGTCCCCCCACATTATATCAGGGTCCCCCCAAGCACTACATCATACTTAGACCATGCACCGCATACAACCATAATCTCTCACTCACCAAACCATAACTCTACCAAGCATATCCTACCTTCTATCCAACCCAGCAGTACCTCAAATTCCCCATCCTCTAACACCCATAATAACCACATCATCCTGAACCTGACCAAACCAGCCATACATGTATGCTTAAACGCACGCACGCATACAGACACATGTGTACACACACACACACACAGAAACATGTACACACATGTACATACACACAAACGTATACACACAGACACATGTACATACAGACACGTGTACACACACACACACACGTACATACACACACAGAGCCCTATAAAAAGTTGCAGTACAGTACTTTACCTTCACTCACAGATCCGGGTACTGCACTCTAGGGGGCGGCAGAGAGCACAGCACGTACTCCTTCCTTTGCTTTCACTTTGCTCAACTATTGAGCAGTCTGACGGCTCCCAGTGCGAGTGATGGAGCCACCCCTGAGTTCCGAGTCTGCTCAGCAAGATGGCCCTGGGGGACACACTCGCCCCATCATAATTTCCACTCGCCAATGCGAGGAGGCGAGTGGAAATTTCAAGGCCTGATCTAAATGATCTACTGCTCAGGGGTCAGTCTGGTCCAAGCCTGAGAAAAAATATAGCCCTTGCGAATCATACTCTGGAACGCTTGGGCTGGGTGCTGAACCTAGAGAAGTCGGCCCTGGAGCCAGTACAGAGTCTGGAGTATTTGGTTTGATCCTAGAAAGGTGTTTCTGCCTCCAGGAAAGGGCTGCACCCTAAGAGATCGGGTTCGGAGTTTGAGGAACAGGAAGTATGCTTCCATTCATCTCTGCATGAGGTTAATGGGGAAGATGGTATCCTCATTTGAGATAATGACCTATGCACAGTTCCACTCAAGGCCTCTGCAGAGGAATATTCTGTTGGCGCTGCATTCTGTCCGGCGCTGCATTACCGCATGTCTTTGTCTCCCCGGATGCTGCAAAGCTTGAATTGGTTGGAAGTTCGGATTTTAGGGAAGATCTTTCCCACCAGTAATTTGGAAGCTGGTAACAACCGATGCCAGCCTCTCGGGTTGGGGGCTGTTCTAAAAGGGACCACAATCCAGGGGACATGGTCGCCACAGCATAGGATGCTTCCCATCAATATCCTAGAGCTTCGGTCGGTGCGGCTTGCCCTGACATTTTGGACGACCAGGCTTCAGGGTTGGCCAGTCAGGGTCCAGTCCGACCCAATGCTATGGCAGTGGCATACATCAACCACCAAGGCGGTTGATGTATCCAGAGCTGGAGTGCTCAGGAGGTGGTACATCACATTCTAGCTTGGGCAGAAGAGCATGTTCCAGTTCTGTCAGCAATATTCATTCCAGGGATAGAGAATTGGCAGGCGGACTACCTCAGTCATCATCGGTTGTTTCGGGGGGAAATGGGCTCTGCATCCCGAGGTGTTCTTGGTAATCTTCCAGCATTGGGGGTACCTGGATGTAGATCTATTGGCTTACAGGTTCAACAGCAAGGTGGACAGGTTTGTGTCCAGGACACGGGACCCTCTTGCGATACAGGTAAATGCCTTGGTGATACCGTGGGATTGGTTTTCCCTAATATATGCTTTTCCCCTGATTCAGCTACTCCCACAGCTATTACACAGGATTCAGAATGAGGTGATTCCGGTGATATTATTGGCACCAGCTTGGCCCAAGAGGTGTTGGTACGCGGACTTTGTCAGGCTAGCAGTGGGCGATCCATGGCCTCTGCCAGATCGGTAGGACCTGCTGTCTCAGGGACCTATATTGCACCCAGTTTTATAGTCACCGATTTTGACGGCATGGCTGTTGAGACCCAAATCTTAAAAGATAGGGGAGTGTCAGATTTGGTTATCCACACAATGCTGAACGATAGGAAGCTGGTTTCTAGGAACATTTATTATAAAACTTTCAAGGCATGTATTTCTTGGTGTGAGGGTTGAAATTGGCACCCCCAGAAATATTTGATTGGGAGAATTTTGTCTTTTCTCCAGACAGGAGTAGAAAAGAAGTTGGCTGTTGGTACTATTAAGGGTCAGATTTCAGACTTGGCTGTTTTCTTCCAAAGGCTGATCGCTTCTCACTCTTTGGTACGTACTTTTTTTTACAGGAAGTGATGCATACAGTTCCTCCTGTCAGACAGCCCCTGTGTCCTTGGGGCTTGAACTTGGTCTTGCATGTTTTACAGAAACAACCATTTGAATCTATCAGGGAGATTCTGTTAGCTCTGCTAACTCAAAAGATTGTGTTTTTGGTGACAGTTACCTCTGCAAGAAGGGCATCGGAGTTGGCAGCCCGTTCTTGTAGGGAACCACTTTTGGTTTTACACCAGGATATGGTGGTGTTACAGCCTCATCCATCCTTTTTGCTAAAGGTGCTTTCTAGATTTTATCTCAATCAGGACATTGCTCTGCCTTCATTCTTTCCTAGGCCTCAGCCTGCAAACGAAAGATCTTTGTATGCCCTGGATGTGGTCCGGGCAGTAGGGGTCTTTTTGAGATAGACGGCGCAGATTAGAAAGGTTGATTCCTTGTGTATTTTGCTGGAAGATCCCAGGAGAGGACAGGCGGCATCCAAATTAACTATTTCTAAGTGGATTCCTCAGTTAATCATTCAATCTTATGGGTTGAAGAACAAGGTTCCACCCTTTTGTGGCACAAGTTAGCCTGCATTTTCTTGTGTGTGCATTCTTACCTCCTGATTCCCTTCATGGGTGGTTTTTCTATGCTCACCTATGGGCGTCGCCTGCTATTCTGTGTTTTATTTCCTTCCCTTTCATCACTTTCTGGCCCGCCTCCTAGTTTGCTTGTCTATATAAGCTCAGTCTAGCCCACTTTACATGAACAACTTAGTTCTTTGAGCTCCTGCTTGTATCTACTCCTGTATCCTGTATCTGAGTACCTGTGTACCGACCCCAGCTTCGGTCACCGGCTGTGCTTGATTTCCGCCTATCCTGGCCTCAGCTTGTCTATTGGATTTCTTGTTGTCTTCTGCCATTGTACTCTGCTCACGCAAGTGGTCTCCGCATTTTCAGCTGGGGGCCAAGACCCGGCACTAGCTTGCTGCAAGCCCATCCCCACCATCAGGGGCTTTGGTGAAGAAGCAGGTTGGGACTTAGACTTCGCACCCTAGGGAACCCCCGAGTTGGCGATCTACAAGGGCTAACTACCACAGGTGCTTGACATTTTAGGTGAAGGCACACTATACCAGGAGTATGGGGGCATATTGAGCTATCTGCCACCAGGCATCAGTTGCTCAGGTTTGCAAGGGTGCTACATGGTCTTCGGTTCATACATTCACAAGGTTTTACCAGGTGGATGGCAGAGCCACGAAGGATTCTGCCTTTAACCACAGTGTTTTTCGAACAGCTGAATAACTCCTTGTGGGATGTTGGTGGTGGTTATTGTGATGTCACCCACCCCTAAAGGTTATTGCTTTGGGACATCCCACATAGTCATTATTATAGCCTGCTCTGTGTCCCTTGATGTATGATGAAGAAAATTGGATTTTTTTCTACATATCTGTAAAATCCATTTCTTGGAGTACATCACGGGACACAGAGGTCCCTTCCCTCTTTCTGGATTTTCATTTCTTGCTACAAAAATAAGGTTCTTCCTGCGTAGTGGGGGTTATTTGGGGGGGGGGTTTCCTGCTTGATTGGTTGGCCAGTGTCCATTCACCTATAGGTGGCATATAACCCACATAGTGATTATTATGGCCTGCTCTGTGTCCCTTGATGTACTCCAAGAAATGGATTTTACAGGTAAGAAAAAATAAAATTATTTCACTTTTCAGAGTCAGTTAAATCTCTTTTTTTGCCTGAGGAAAAGAAGCTGCCTAATAATTGTGCACAGCTATGATATGGGGTGTTGATCTCCTTAAGCCATCCCTCATTACACAAATACACATCACCTGAAATGCTTTAATACAGTAAGCATTCAGGTTTATACAGTTTGAAGCTGGACAATATGCATACAAATTATGATTTGCCTAATACTCACTTGCCTAATAATTGTGTACACAGTGTATTTCTTGAGTGTCAGGGCAGGAGAAACACCCCCAAACCTCCAAAAATGACCAAAGTTTGAAAAGCAAAACACCCAAAGGTATATTCTGAAAGGCATTGTGAGTCTTTTGAATATTTTTTTTCTTTTTGCCATAAGTTTTTTGGAGAATGCAGGAAAAGTGAAAATGTATTTTTACGTAAATTTGTAATTTGTTGAAGTGGTTGTAAAGGCCCAATGTTATTTAACTTCATGCATTCTATGCATGAAGGTAAAAAAAGATTCTGTGTGCAGCAGTGCCCCCAGCCCCCTCAATACTTACCCGAGCTGCATTGCGATCCATCGATGTGCACAACAGCATCGGCTGTTCTGGGTCTTTGCCTCCTCATTGGCTGAGACAACAAGAGGGAGCCATTGGCTCCCTCTGCTGTCAATCATAGCCAATCAGCCAATTGGGGGGGGGGGTGAATAGACACACGGAGCAGTGTCTCCAGAACACGCCTGCTCAGGTGCAACAGAAAGAAGGAGCCAAGAGCACTGGCAAGGGACCCGAGAAGAGGAAGATCTAGGCTGCACTGTGTAAAACCACTGCACGGAGCAGGTAAGTATGACATGATTGTTATTTTACAAAAAACAAAAATGAACCGTTCGTATCAGTTTAAGATATTTCAAACACACAGCATGGTGATACTTAGAATTACACCTCAAAACGCATTCTGCTACGCCTCCCAACTGTGAGGATACCAGGTGTAAAACATTTTTTCACAGACTAGCCACATAGGCCCAAACTTCATGGAGCATCTTCTAGCATTTTAGAGATGTAAATTGCACATCTATTTTCCTGAAAACCTTTAACGGCCCTGGAGCCGTACAAAAAAAAGTTTTGCTTTTATCCGTACTTTTATTAAAATAGACTATATACTTATAAACTATTTTGACATAATCCTTTTCAGCACACATAGAACAGAAGCAGAGAAGATTCATCAATCTGCAGCAATTTTTCTTAACCACTTGCCCTTCAGAGGATTTACCCCTCTCCCTGACCAGGCCATTTTTTGCTATACTGAGCTGCGTTACTTTAACTGACAAATACATGGTCATGCAACTCTGTACATAAATGAAATTTAAGTCCTTTTTTTTTCCCCACAAATAGAGCTTTCTTTCAGTGGTATCTGACCACCTCTGCATTTTTTATTTTCTGCGCTATAAAGAAAAAAAGACTGACATTTTTGAAAAAAAAAAAACAATATTTTTTACTTTTTGCTACGAAATATATCCAGTAAAAAAATGTTAAAAATCTAATTTCTTCATAAATTTAGGCCAAAATGTATTCTGCTGCATGTCTTTGCTAAAAAAAATTCCAATACGTGTAAATTAATTGGTTTATGTGAAAGTTATAGTGTCTACAAATGGTGGTATATATACTGGAATTGTTGGGTTTTTTTATACTAGTAATGGTGCCAATCAGCAACTTATAGCGTGACTGCGGTGGGCTTTCTGACACTGGGTGGGAACTGACTGCCACTGACATCCCCAGTGACACTAACACAGTGATCAGTGCTAATAAAAAGCACTGACACTGTACTAATGACACTGAGCAGGAAGGGGTTAACATCTGGGGCAATCAAAGGGTTAACTGTGTGCTGTGTGTTTTTTACTGTGTGCTGTGTTTTACTAGGGGGACATGCTGGTTTGTATCTCTCTGCACAGCAAAATAGCATGTCCATCCTAACGGCAGAGAGATCTGTGTTTACACACAGGTCTCTCCCCTGTCAGCTTTGCTTGATGATAGCCGAGTGCCGGCGGGGAATCGCCGGCTTGGGACCCTGTGATTGACATCTCTAGCAACCAATAGCGGCGTGGCTAGGTCAGCGCGCATCCCCCCTACCTTTGAATACAAATCATGTATATATACTTGATTTTGTGCAGCCCTGCCACTGTGTAGCCGAACTTCTGCTATAGGGTGGAGGGCAAGCGGTTAATTTAACAGGATTTCCTTTTAAATTTTGTTTTGAATTCTCTTTTACAGTTCAAGGAGATGATATCATTGGATGTAGCTGACAGTTCCCAAGTGTATTCTGCATTTCTAGTATACATAGATCTTATGGAAGGTAAGTAAAAGCATATTCCTAATGTTTGATCTAGAAATACATTTCAAACCATATTGCAGATTGAAACAAATGGTAACATAAATGTACATGGATTTTCTGATTTCTAGCAGTTTTTTTTCTAAAACACAGTTGGGTTCTATACTGTAAATGCTGCCTATATGTCAGCTGTGCCTCCCACCCGGCTAATCACAGCGGGATTTGTCAGCAGGTTTCAGCCAATGATTCATGGCTGAGACCTGCTGGTTGGCTGTGTCCAATCACAGCCCAGAACCCTTGTGTTGACAAAGAGGGAACGATCTGATTGTTTCTTCTCCCCAGCAAAACAAGTAGGAAGTATAAACAGATATTTAGTAAAAAGCAGCACATTACACATTGTTAGGCACACAATTAACCCTTTGAGCTCCCTTAGATGTTAACCGCTTCCCAACCAGTGTCATTAGTACAGTGACAGTGTATTCTCACTGATCGCTGTATTGGTGTCCCTGGTGATGTCAGTTTCAGTCATTTAGTCCTCCCAGCCAGCATCAGTTAGTGTCAGTTTGCCTACCGCACCATTAGAGTCCTACCATAAGTCGCTGATCACTGCCATTACAAGTATAAATCTGCTGACTGAGGAGGTCTGTTCCATGCCATTACGAGCTGTTACCTGGAAAGGTGTTATCTGGGCATTGCCCTATGGAGGAAAAGGAGACCTGGAGGAGAAATCCCTGGGCACTAGCAGACCCGCTTAGTAACATAAGGGGTCATGGATGGATGGTGAATGTGGTACCCGAAGGGGGAGCACGTGAACACAGACACTGGAGTGGAAACTGCACTTTGAATACAGCAAAGAAGCTCTAAGACACTTTTCTTGGCATGTTATAAGCACTTTAATGGACTTTTATGTTGTAGATATATAAACTTTAGTGTTTACTTTTTTAAAGTACTTTTTAACATATAAGTTGCACATTGATTGTAAAGTGAATTTTCGCCTTTATTGGTATTGTATTGCAATATATTGCTTCTGGAGCAAGAGGAGAGAGAGAGGAGAGAGTTGCAAAGGTCTTGAGAGAGCTCTTTGCTTTTACCCAGCATGAGATGTTTCTTGTGTGACACCTTGGTAATGAGATACCTTTTTATAGGCTATCAGTTGAGACTGAACCAGCTGATATTAATTTGCACTGACGAGGGGCAGGATTGCTTTCTAATTACTGATAGATTTCAGCTGGTGTCTTGGCTTTCCATGCCTTTTTGAACCTCCCTTTCTTCATGTGTCCAATACTTTTCCCTTTGTCATTCCATTTTATTACACATAACTTAATTTCTGAACTTATTTGTTTTGGTTTCTTTGTGTGTATGGATTGCATGGGTTGTTACCGACATGTGGCGAACATTTCATGTCAATATCACCCATAGAAATATATTTACCTAGAAAAATGATAACGTGTTCAATATTTATTTTTCCCTCTGTATAGTGGAATTTTTATTTTATTTTCTTTAAACTAGTAATGGTGTCAAGTGGCGACTTATAGCGGGACTGCAATATTGTGGCAGACAATCTCACACTAACTGACATTTGTGGCAAATAGTGACACTAATACTGTGATCAGTGCTAAAAATATATGCTGTCACTGTACTAATGGCACTGGCTGGGAGGAGGTTAATCATCTAGGGCGATCAAAGGGTTAACTATGTGCCTAACCAGTGTTTACATGTGTACTATATGGTGTTTTTACTAAGGGATGTGTTGGATTTTATCCCCTACTTTGCAGGGAAACAAAATCCAGCACATTGCCACTGATAGGACACAGCTCTGCCTTGTTTACATAGGCAGAGCTGTGTCCTGTCTCTCCTCACCGATCAGCAGGTGCAGGCAGTTATCTATTGGCTGGCATCCGCTGATCAGCTTCTGCTGAAACTATTCAAACCAGAAGCAGGGTGCGCACACCCTACCAGGAAGTGCAGAATCACATGTATATATATATGGGATTCTGCACACAGCAGCCACCCTGTAGCAGTAAAGCTGCTATAGGGCAGTCATCAGCTGGTTAAAGTAGGACAGTGCTGAATAGCAAAAATTGGCCTGGGTATGAAGTGGGTAAAACCCTCCGGTGCTCAAGTGGTTAAGAAAATCTTTATCTCCACTCCAGTGATATAATGTTAGCAATCTCCTTTTGCCGACATTGTTTTCTTCCAGGTTCAATATCTTTGGCCATTTTGATTGACCAGGCTGGGATGTTTCAACTTCGGCGAACATGGAAGGAAGTTAATTCACTATGCTACATGGGATTGTACATTGAGCTGCACATGCACAGTTTAGTGTTCAGTGTAAACAATTTGAAGGAAAGGTAAAAATCCTTTATTGCAGAAAAGAAATTGTATGTATTCTCTGGAAATTTTTGATTTCTGCTTCACCAGCTCCTCTCACTTTGGATTTGCTGCAATTTCAGCCAACAAAGGCACCTGTGTCGATGATCTGTGGACTGTGTAATTACTTTTGACATAAGTTTAAGCATTCTGAATTCAGTGACAGGTGTATTTGACCTCTTTCTGACCAGCATTCAACTTGCTTCAAGCTGATTTTGTATTTATGTGTGGGAAGGGGAGCAGTTCTGAAGCAAACAAAAGCCCATAAACACAGGTCTAACTGTTGTATGGCTATCAGTTGTTGCTCTTTCAGTACAGATTTATGTAACAGAATGGGAGACAGCAGGGAAGCACGTTCTTGTTAGAAGTTTTGCCATCTCTTAAATGTACACTGCATACCATCTGGAAAACATAAAATGAAGTCCATCTCAGACAACATTCTGTTTGTATAGTTTATAGACAAGCTAGCTATTACACAAAATGTTTTTTTAAACAGAGAATCCCCAAAAGGAAAGGTTATACTCATGTACATTGTTAAAATGAGCCTTTCCATTCCCTTTTCCCTTCAGCAGTTTCAGATGGCCTTGCTTTTCCAAATCTTATGGCCTAAGCGCAATAAACCCATGTAACTGGACAGTGATGTATGTGGAGAAAGGCAACATGTGACTGTTGGTGTCCAACATAGACAAAATATACATATAGACATATACATTAAATTAAAGACCGGCTCACCTCATGCAGCTACAGAGAGCTGAATGGAAAGAAAAATTAATAGTCAATGTGCAGCATGAACCTACGAAGGAAAATAGAGTGCCAGTAACAGAGCAGTCCAGAGCACCTTGAAAAATAACATAGTAGCAAAAAAAAGAATTCTAAATATACAAAATGAATGCATGTTATGAAACATACAGTTTATTCAAAGAAATATTACACCTTTGTTCAGTAAAGTAGAAGATTGTAATGGTAATGTGTGATAGTGTAGCTCTAAGTCAGATGGCAAATCTGAGTAGACTGTAATGGAAGAAAGAGGAGACACCATGGGACTGTCAACAAAATAAGAGTTCAGGATACAAAACATTGAACATGATGGAGATTCTGAAGGACAGAGGAAGAGACTGCTTGTATGTAAGATAATTCATATTGGCAATAGAGTAAGGAAACCGATAGATGATTCGCTTGTCTTTCCTTTCTTCACAGGTGGAAGAAAAGAAAATCGCTTGATTCCCCCATCAACACAGTTCGTGTTGGTTAGGGGAATCCTGCCCGCGGATCTATTGTGTTCTGCCGGGGGATCCTTTCCAGCCGTCAGATCACAATGATTAATCGCATGTAAAAAAATCCGACAGGCTGGTTGTACCCAAGTCAATTGGGTACAATCAGCTTGCCCATGCATGGATCGAAATTCAGTAGGTCCCTGCTGAGCCAGTCAAATTTTGATCCACGTACAGTCAGGTCCATAAATATTGGTACATCGACACAATTCTAACATTTTTGGCTCTATACACCACCACAATGGATTTAAAATGAAACGAATAAGATGTGCTTTAACTGCAGACTGTCAGCTTTAATTTGAGGGTATTTACATCCAAATCAGGTGAACGGTGTAGGAATTACAACAGTTTGCATATGTGCCTCCCACGTGTTAAGGGACCAAAGTAATGGGACAGAATAATAATCATAAATCAAACTTTCACTTTTTAATACTTGGTTGCAAATCCTTTGCAGTCAATTACAGCCTGAAGTCTGGATGAGCAGATAAAAGGTCCAGAGTTCATTTCAAGTGTGCTATTTGCATTTGAAATCTGTTGCTGTCAACTCTCAATATGAGATCCAAAGAGCTGTCACTGTCAGTGAAGCAAGCCATCATTAGGCTGAAATAACAAAACAAACCCATCAGAGAGATAGCAAAAACATTAAGCGTGGCCAAAACAATTGTTTGGAACATTCTTAAAAAGAAGGAACGCACCGGTGAGCTCAGCAACACCAAAAGACCCAGAAGACCACGGAAAACAACTGTGGTGGATGACTGAAGAATTCTTTCCCAGGTGAAGAAAACACCCTTCACAACAGTTGGCCAGATCAAGAACACTCTCCAGGAGGTAGGTGTACGTGTGTCAAAGTCAACAATAAAGAGAAGACTTCACCAGAGTGAATACAGAGGGTTCACCACAAGATGTAAACCATTGGTGAGCCTCAAAAACAGGAAGGCCAGATTAGAGTTTGCCAAACGACATCTAAAAAAGCCTTCACAGTTCTGGAACAACATCCTATGGGCAGATGAGCCCAAGATCAACTTGTACCAGAGTGATGGGAAGAGAAGAGTATGGAGAAGGAAAGGAACTGCTCATGATCCTAAGCATACCACCTCATCAGTGAAGCATGGTGGTGGTAGTGTCATGGCGTGGGCATGTATGGCTGCCAATGGAACTGGTTCTCTTGTATTTATTGATGACGTGACTGCTGACAAAAGCAGCCGGATGAATTGTGAAGTGTTTCGGGAATATTATCTGCTCATATTCAGCCAAATGCTTCAGAACTCATTGGACGCCGCTTCACAGTGCAGATGGACAATGACCCAAAGCATACTGCAAAAGCAACTAAAGAGTTTTTTAAGGGAAAGAAGTGGAATGTTATGCAATGGCCAAGTCAATCACCTGACCTGAATCCGATTGAGCATGCATTTCACTTGCTGAAGACAAAACTGAAGGGAAAATGCCCCAAGAACAAGCAGGAACTGAAGACAGTTGCAGTAGAGGCCTGGCAGAGCATCACCAGGGATGAAACCCAGCGTCTGGTGATGTCTATGCGTTCCAGACTTCAGGCTGTCATTGACTGCAAAGGATTTGCAACCAAGTATTAAAAAGTGAAAGTTTTATTTATGATTATTATTCTGTCCCATTACTTTTGGCCCCTTAACAAGTGGGAGGCATATATGCAAACTGTTGTAATTCCTACACCGTTCACCTGATTTGGATGTAAATACCCTCAAATTAAAGCCGACAGTCTGCAGTTAAAGAACATCTTGTTCGTTTCATTTCAAATCCATTGTCGTGGTGTATAGAGCCAAAAATTTTAGAATTGTGTCGATGTCCCAATATTTATGGACCTGACTGTATATGGCCTGCTTAAAATATAGCTAAAGGCAAAACTTTTTTTCTAGTTTTGGATAGAGTGGAGATGGATTAGAACTGCTGTCCATTTTTATTGCTGTCTGTGCCCCCTTAAGGGAGATTCACCCTCTCTATTTGTCCTGTTTACCAATTACTATTGAAAGTGAAAGCAAAGGACCCAAATTTTGGGTTGTCCCCAGAAAAGTAATAGAGGGGAAATCCTCTAATGGTGACACACGTACTGGTGAACTGGGGAGCCCGAAAGGATTTCCTTAATTTGCAGGGATTCCCTCTCACTTTCTGTTTGGCTATGTGACAGGAAGTGAAAGGAAATTTCCGCAATGGGACACAGATGGTGAAAAAGAAATCTGACGGGGTTATAAGTCTATCAAAAATGAAAAAAGTTTTTCTGGTTTAATGTTAAATACATTTGGGTTCTAGTTTAGCTAAGCACTTGTTCAGTGTTGTGCATGGAGAACAGGGCTTTATCACTGGTTTTAAATTTGTGATCTGGAAAGCACTAGTTCTGTTGGGAGTTTCAGTCAGAGATACTTTGACATGAAAGACAGAAATCAGACATCGGACAAATCAGACTTGCAGTTACACAGTATCAAATTTAACTCAAGTTGATTACACTACTCTAGCAGTAATAGGTGGCTTTCTTTGTTCCCATGGAAGAATGGAGCTTGGATGTGGTGATCCCCTGCCACCAAAACACACACATACAATACAGTACAGGCAGTCTCCATGTTCTACTGCACTTGAGCCGGGGTGACAAGGCTTTCAGAGTCTGGAGTCAAATTAGAGACAGTCCATGTGAGAACAGCTCATGCCTCTGTTTTCATATGTGGTGATTAAAATTGGCTTGAAACTCAAAATGTACCCCTTAGATACGATCAGTAATTTCTGGTCTCTGATAATGTAAAGTACAAGACTAGGTCAGGATCTATAACCATTGCTATACTGTTCCTTTCCATTTAGCAGTCACAAAAAGTAATGGTTGGAATTATTATTAATATTATACAGGATTTATATAGCGCCAAAAGTTTGAGCAGTGCTTTACAATATAATAGGACAGCACAAATACAACACAGTTCAATACAGAAGGAATAGGAAGGCCCTGCTCATGGAGCTTACAATCGAAAGGAAGGGGGAGGTGGTACAAATGGTAATAACTGCAGGGGATGATCTGGCAGAGGCGACTCGACCACAGTTTTTAGGTGGAGGTGGATGTAGGCTTCTCTGAATCCACAAATTGTGGGCCCATCATTACAAGGTAAGGCAAACAAATGAAACAGGGAATATACTGTAACTGCACTAAGGCTTCATTCATAAGGCCATAAAAAGTTTACTGATGTTATTAAACATTTTTTTCTAGGAAAAAAGTTCCTTTGTAATGATCAGGAAATGCTTGTGTATAGCTACGTTAAATGTGTAAAGATGTGCATGCATACATAACTTGTTTTTATGATTTATTTTTCCCCTTTATTTAGACTTAATGTACACACCTACTAACGCAAAAGCACGTTAAGCGCATGTTCTTAGATGTAGATTATTGGATTCTGTATTATAGATATGTATTATAGCAGTTCTTGTTTACGCACCTGTATGAATGACCCCATTGAAAAAAGTGCAGCTCTGTTTAACTCTGTTTTTAAAAAAAACTCTTGTGTATTTTTTTTAATGGATGTGTGAATGAAATCTAATACCTAGTTAAAGCAACATAAACATTTGAAAGTGTACAATGCCTTTGAATATCTTTTCATATACTGTGGCAGTGCAGAACCAGTATCCAGCATTTAATGTCTTATATACTTGATTAAAATAACATATATTGTGCCATTCAGGATTACACAAAATTGGCATTCTATTATCCTTTTTATAAGTGAAGCTGCGAAGTATTCAGGCCGACTCAATCTTGTTCTGGCAGAAGATGGGAAGATGCTTATATTGCTGCCAAAATACAGCGCTGCATACTGTATGTAGTTGATGCTACTATAGTATAATACAGTGCTCATAGCCGCTGCATCACTTAGTAATTTTAATGGAAATAGTTTGGGCCAGCTTAGAAACATGGAATTCTGTTTAAAATTGCTTGTACATGACAATAAATGTAGCAAAAAGTAGTAAGTTGCCATGTTAAAGGAATCTATTTTTTTTCTCAGTGAGAAATTGGCACGATTTACAGATTTTGGGCTCATCTGAACTTCATCTAGTGTACCTGTTTGGACAGGAGAAAGCTGATCAACTGCCTCAGGTCATAATCCCCACACCAGTCACCATGTCATGCAGTCATGAAAGGTATGTGATCTGATCACATCTTTGAATCCTATAATTTATTCATATAAAGTCTATTGATTCTATGATATTCAAATTCCTCATTTCTAATCAATCAAACTAGCAAAGTAAGTTATCTGATGGTTCTAAGTTTGATAAAGAAAGTAGTATGTTCAAACATATTCTGGTTTACGCATTCTGCATTTTAATGATTTATTACCCAGAGGCTCCTTAAAATAGTATTTAGGATTAAGCAGCGCCTTCACATCAAAGGTTACCAGATAACCAGAAGGAAAATTTACAAAGGTCGAAAAAAGAGAAGAGCACCTTTGTGTGCATATTTGGAATACAACTTTAACCTTTTATATCTTGTCTTATGTATATAATATTCATTGCTGTAGGTTCTGCTAAATGTACAGGATGTCAATAAGACCAATAAATGCACCACACAGTTCTTTATTCTGCCAGCTCAGAACACAACAACTTACTTGATGGGCACCTTAATTTCTGCATCTGACATTTACACTAGTGATGAATTGTAAACTTAACGTTCATCTGTGCCCAGGCTGTGAATGTTTGTTTTTTAAATATTATCAAAAAGTAAAAACTTCAAACAAAACCTCACTAACCTCTCTGATGATGTAATTTATTCTCAAAGAGAACAAGAGACTCTTAAATTAAGTATTCGTTTCCTTGTACGGCACTTTTTTATACCTGGAGGACTGTGATCTGTCTTTTAAAGCGGTGCTTGACATTATCGATCGCTTCGGCCATTATTATGGAGTGCACAAAAACTGTGAAAAATCAATATTATTCCCTTTTGCGTTGGGAACCCTGTCATTCCTTTTGTCCCTATAAAATCTCCTTCCCCTTTTGCAACATCTGCAGACTAAATGTGGTGCCTGGTCTTCCCTACCTATTAGCGCCATTGGCTGCACAAATCTTTCTAAAAAAATGTTTTACCTAAATTTCTCATCAAACTGCTGTACAGATTCCACAATCCTTTTTCAGTCGTGCGGATGGTATTGTATCTGTGTTTCTCTGAGCTGTAGAAGCTCCTAGACTCTCTCAATCTACCTCACATTTACCAATCAATCGTGGTGGCCTGGCGCAGCCTAATTTTCTACTGTACTACCAGGCGGCTGTCTTAATTACGGTGTGCTGGTGGTTCTCCCAGCCTAGGGACAATGCGGCGGTGATCCTGGAAGTGGCTATCCTGGGCTCCTATGCAGAGCTCAGTAACCTTGTATATAGGGGTCCGAAATCTAACCTGGCCATCACTACCCCTATTCAGACAACCCTGACAATATGGAAGCAGGCTAGGGTTCAATATGGCATAAATACCACCTACTCCCCCTACACACCACTCTGCCGGATCCTGCTGTGTGAGATTGGTATGACATTAAGATATTGCTACACATCATGCCTTGGGGTGTCTTTCTCTCCTTCATCGAGCTCAAACACGCTTATGGCCTGCCTAGTAGGATGTTTTTCCGGTTTTTGCAATTGCACCATGCCATTGCTTCCCATCTTCCCCTACTATATAGACTGACCCCTTGGAAAGTTTGTTCATAGAGGAAACCTAAACCTTTGTCCTCTATCCACTCCTTGCTATCCCCTCTGACTACCCCTAGAATGGAGTCACTCTATAGTAAATGGCACGCAGACCACCCGTCTCTGACAGAAGATGACTGGGAGAACTGCCTTTTGCAATATCTACCTACTATGATCTCTGCCAGAGATCGCTTTGTACAATTGAAATTTATCCATAGAGTATACTATACTCCTCAGCGACTGGCTGCAATTTATCCTGGTAGAATGGCGGCATGTCCCCACTGTGATATGGCTGAGGGCACGTTTAACCATATGTTTTGGTTATGTTTGAGGCTGTGTCCTTTTTGGACTGGGCTATTGGACGCTATGAATGCAGATGGTAACCTCTCTGTTTATATGGACCCGCTGATACTGCTATTGAAACTTACTAATCTTGTGGAGGCACCTAAGCATAGTAAGCTGTTTGTCTTCTCTACTTATTATGCTAGATGAGAAATTATGTTGAGATGGAAGCTGCCAGCCCCACCCACAATCTTTGGTTGGAAGGCAGGCATTTCCTTTCTATAAGCTTACATACATAAGCCGCAACTGTCAAGCAGAATTTGATCAAATCTGGGCTGGGTGGATGGAGGCACAGGGTTTCACAGTAGGTTGTGATGTCTCCAGTTATTTATTTGAAGATTTTTGTAGCACCTGAACAGTGTGTTGCTACCTGTAGCACCTGATCTCTCCTCCCATGCCCTATGTCTTCCCCTTCTTCCTCCTCCTACCCCCCCCCCCCCCCTCCCTGCTTTATTCCCCTCATTCTCCCCCGGCCCCCTTTTCCTGGCTGCACACCGGCCTTTGGGTCATACTACGTTTCTGTTTGACTACCTTGCTCGAGTCATGTCTTGGGTGGAATACAGAATTATATTGTAGGACTCTTCTGTTTCAGAATATTAGTGTATTCTGTTTACCTTGTCATATATTGCCCGCTTGATTAGGTTTTATGTACCTCTGTTTGTCTGTATCACTGTACATCTTCAATAAACGCAACTGTTGAAAAAAAACAAAATCAAGCATTCATTGCAGGCAAAATGTTGCATCGCAGGTACATTGTGCACACCAATTTGACTGTGTGCCAAATTTAACAAATTGGTGCAAATTGCTATAATAAATTTAGTACGAAGTACAAAATGGCACAAGCACAACTGTCATAGAACTATTTACTTCACAACAGGTAGTCTGTTCATCTGTCCTCTTCACTCTTCTGACTAGATATGGCTGGACCTTTAACAAAAAGTAACAAGCCCAAAGTGCTTAAATTGTTTGTGAGGGATTAAATATTTTTTGTATAAAATATTAGAGGTAGAATATATGCAGCTGAATGAAGAAAGTGAATTTCCTCACATTAGATCTGGAGAAAATAAAGAAAATGGGAAATATCTGAGGAATATTTCAAGGATTGTGCAACATTGGAAAGTAGCAGAGTATTTAAGGATTTTGAGGGTACTTTAAATGGATACCAAGTGATACCAATCAATTACAATGACATTACATGCAGGTGATACCACAGTTTTAATTCCCCCTCCCTGGTGTTTGGTTACATTAAAGCACAGCTCATACTACTGCGACCTGAAAGCCACACGGCTTATGGTGCGACTTTACCAGCTGACTTCCTGGTGATTTGCTGGCAACTTAATGCGACTTGAGTATGACTTTGATGTGACTTGATGCATGACTTTCATACCATGCAACTTTGCCTGGGTAATCTTCCTGTAATGTCGGATCAAGATCACATCAATATAGGCGAGGAGCCGACTTGGAGGCGACATCCATTAAAGTCTATAAGCACAAGTCGGATAGAAGTCGCCTTGAAGTAGTACAGGAACCTTTTCTAAAGTCGGAGCGACTTCAATAGTGTTAATTAAGGCAACTCTAATTGACTAACATGGGATTTCACATGTCATGCAACTTGGGGTCTTACAAGTCAGATCCCAAGTCGCGGCAGTGTGAATCGAGCCTGACTGGCAGGCAGTCAAAATAGGAGGGAAAGAAGTAGTACTTTCAGTGCTTTGATGTGTATTTTGATTATACATTTGTCTACAATGCCTGTAGCAACATGGGTGAATAGTAGCTTATTTTTTAAAGTGATTTTAATGCTTGTTCAGAATATTTAAATACTTTAATGTGCAGACTCCCCTACTCAGGTTCTTACTTGTCTTCTTATTACATCGGCAACCTCTCTTGGTGCTTGCCCTTTTTGCCCAACATCTTCTCTGGTGCTAGTTGCGCCTCCACAGTGAGCCCCTATAGATTCCTATAAATTTGAATGGAACCTTATTCCTAACAACTCTAATGTAGGAATATTGCCCTATTCAAGTGTAAAAGGACTTACTCCATAGGTACATCCAGCTTGAGAGAAGACTTTGGACAAATAGAAATACAAAAGGGGGATGAGAGGGAGTTAATTAGCACTGATCAGGGTTATTTAAGGGTTAAATGTGTACTGTATATACCCAAAACTTTTCCCTGTATCCCTTGTCAACAAGACAGAAAATAGTGTCAAATACAAAGTTTTACAGTTGTCACCAAAACAGGAGGTGAGGGAAAATATTGCAATTGGGAATCCTGTTCTGGTTCCAACTGAAAAATTATACCTTCATTTTGGAGATGCTTTCTGTCTCATCCTGTTGTGTTTCCAGAACAAGAAGTAAAGATAAATCCCCTCCAAGGAGAAAGGGACAGAGACAAATAAACTGAGTGGGATTGCAAATCTATTTTATCCAAAACTAAAAATATTATACATTTATGCTAATAAGGGATTTAACAAGAACAAAATGTATTTAAAAAGAAAAAAACTTTATAAAACTTTATTTTAATTTGTAAAGTTGCTTTAAACAACATAATATGCAGATCACTTTTCACGCTCTTAATTCACATATGACTAAAACATAGTAACTACAATGTGTCAGGGGGGAGAGAGACAAGGCATGCGCCATACTTGCTCTGTACTTTAAAGTGATACTAAAATCTTGTTGTTTGTTTTAGTTTTGTTTTTCAAAATAACAAACACATCATATAATAACCTGCTCTGTGCTGTGGTTTTGCACAGAGCAGCCCTGATCCTCCTCTCCTCAGGTCCCCCACCGGTTCTGGCCCCTCCCTCCTGGCGGGTGCCCCCATAGCAAGCAGCTTGCTATGGGGGTACCCGAGCACTCTTGCTCCCAAGCTGCGGCTCTGCATGTCCATTCACACACAGAGCCATGTCTCAGCCTCACCCCCTCCCTTTCCTGATTGGCTCACTGGCTGTGATTGTATCTCCAGGCCAGGCCCCACTGAAGGTGAAACAGATGGTGCCAAGGGACAAGAAGAACACAAGTGCCAATAGTTGTTGGTAGAACTTACAGTAGGAGATCCAGGCTGGAACAGTCTGGCCACACATCAGGTCAGGAACTGCAACCTTACAGGATGAGCCAGCTGAGGTTAAAGAAGCACTCTGCAGATTCAGAATATGAGGCTGGTCAGAGCTTACAGCAGACTGAAGACAGGAAAGTGCTGTGATGATTGAAGCTGATATGGGTGACAGCCTTAGCAGGAACTCAGGGGTAATGTGAAGCCAAATCAGAGACAGAAGCAAAGTCACATGTCTAGTCGATGTCAGCAGCGGGCAGGCAATGCAGTATAGAGGCATAGGCAGAAGCATAGTCAAGAGTAGCGCCAAGGTCAGAAATGGGTAGGCAGAAGAGCAATCAGGATCCAAGATCAGGTCAGTAACAAGCGAAGTCAGCAACGGAGGTTAGACACAGGATAGAAGCAGGACACAGGAACAGCTACTGACCCTTTGATCACCCCGTCACCCAGCCAGTGTCATTAGTACAGTGTCAGTATATAGAATTTTTCACTGATCACTGCATTACTCCCACTAGCGACATCAGATAATGTAAGGGTCAGTTAATGCCCCTCCCAGCCAGGATCAACTAGCATTAGATTGCCTGCACACTTACTAGTATAGCCATTACTAGTATAGTGTTTGTACGAATCAATATATTGACCATGAACAGAACTATACTAGTGCTTCTTTAGTATAGTGTCCCCAAAAACAGTGTTAGCAGGATTAGCCCCGTTCTCTGCCAGCACTAGCATTTAGACCCTACGTTGTTTTTCACAGAAGATTTGTATAAGTTGATTTTTAGGCCAAAGCAATTTATATGCTCAACAATACATTGCCGCCCACCCAAATTTTTGCTTAGTAAACACTTACAGATGATACTGGCAGTAAGAAACTGAGTGTGCTTAGGAGATTTTAGGATTCTACAGCTTTACAACAATCCGATTCTAGTGAAAGCTAGGATTAACTATTGAACTACTGAAGTTTTATCCTGTCTCTGACGATTGCACTCCCTGGCTCGTCCTACACAGAGATTTTCCAGCTCACAGGACAAGAATCAAGCACCAGCAGACTGGGAATAATCATTATTGGAGCAGGTTAACTGGGCTGTTAAATACAAAAAAATTACAAAATATTCTCCACATATTGCAACCATCATAGCATGCATTTAAAGTGTTACTAAAATCAGCTTGTAGATGCAGTAAAGCATGCTTGTTATACTAACTGTGGAACTTAAGGGGTTAATCCTCTGCATTGTGTAAAAGGCCGTTTGATTTTTGCTTCTTCTTTTTCAAATGATGACTAGAAGTTTTTTTTTTTTCTTGGGAGAGTGCATGTGGTCAGCACATGGCTAATCAGCACTGGTCAGAAAGAGGTCAGGGGGTTTGCATCCTAGAGCAGAAAGAAAATTCCTCCTACAAGCTTTAGCTAGTGCTTGGCTGAACACTGAAAGAAGCCACAAGACTGCTCTAACTTATCGGCATTTAGCAGTTTATATTTACTAAAATAATTGCATTTCCATGTTCTGTGTACTGTGGGAGACCAGATATAGTGGATGCAGGGTCCTGGGTTTAGTAGCACTTTAATGTGTGCAAGTGTGTTTATCCGAAACCAAAAAGACTATTACAAAAACAAGAAAGGATACATACAAAATTGCAAAAAGTTTATTGAAGCACACAAAACTAAAAACGGGATGGATACCCTCAGACCAAAAATTCCCATTCATGAAGGCCCAGTTCACACTAGTGCGACCCGTGCAGCCCCTTATTTGCACAAGCACAGCAGCCCATTCATTTGGTGCACCAAGGAAAAAGTGCATGCACCTTTTCTGAAACACATCTGCACGGAAACCCCATGATCGTACCACAATCGTGCTGCAGGATGGGATGCGTGGGAGTATCATTCAGAATGAATGGCACCCCCTGCGTCTCTCAAGACAAGCGTGATGTGGCTGTGGGTGCAGGAATTGCACTCCCACAACCAGCTCGCAGAGTCTGGGCTAGTGTGAACCGGGCCTAAATAAAATAAAGACATGTTGTCAACCCACTTGCTGTCATACCCAGACAGGTAACTGAGTTTACAATATAATAGCTTTTTAGAGCTGGGGAGGGGCCCGAACATGGCGCCGTGAGGAATAGGAGCTCCAGATACCCGCCGCGCGTGACAGAAGCTGCCTTACCTGAGCCCTGGATTGGTATGGTGTCGGATCCCGCGGGGACCCTGAGTGCGGGCGGTCCTGGTGGCGGCCGATGATGGGTGCTGACCGGAGGAGCCATTGGGAGAATCGTGGGTGGTTGTGGTCGGAGAGGAACGCTGATTTCTCCGGACGCCGATGGACTGGGAGCTGGAGGCGGCGGTGCCTGAGGAGAAGGGGATGGTGAGAACTCCCATGTGACTAACCATGTGAAAGCCCAGGAGACTATGGGTGCAGTTTTGAATGTGACAAATTGTCCTAAAGGAATAGGAGAGCAGGGAGACCGCAGCCTTAAGAGACCCTGAAACACCCCACGCCATTTTGACAGAATTAGTTGCCCCCCATTGATTCACCTGGACCTTCCTGGAACCTGACTTGGAGACATCGGTCGGGACTGAAAGTGCAATGGGATTAAACGATCCTATACGGGCGGCATGGAAGATAGTGGTGAGTTGCTGTAGGTAAGGGCAGGACATTTAATCCTTTGTTGTTCCTGATATTATTGTTGCAATCTAAAATTCACTTGTGAACTGGGGGGAACGGAGAACTATATAAGGGTTACATGAGCCAGGGTGTTTAGTGGATGGCGGAACTGGCTATATTATTACTACTTCCAAAGTAACACAATAGAGGTGGTAAAAGCCATCAGAAGAAAGGAAAAAAGGGTCTTTCCTTCTAACGGTAAATCCTTAAATGAAATGAAGAATAGATCTGTTAAAGGGGGAAATCAAATACCCCGCAATCAAATGCAGATACAAGTACAATAAGAAACTACATGCCTCTGCAGAAGAAAAGCCCAGAGACCCAAACCATGGAGAAACAGCATGAAGGAATTAAAAAGTATGATGGAGATCAAGCTAGATTGTCATTTGGGATACTGGAACAGAATCGGGCTAAATCATTTATAAACATGGAAAGTGTAAGAGAACAAGAAAGTATTGATCAGCAAGGAGCCATGCCACAAATACCTACAAAAACTGAGATGGCGGAAATGTTTGCGAAACTAGAGATGTCCATGAAAAGTGAGATGGGGACTTTATGCAATGATTTGGGTCGGATACTAACTCGAGTTGAAGGAGTAGAGGGGAGAATTGAGGTCTTCACGCAATTAATCAATAAATTAGAAACACAAGTGAAAGGGATGCGTAAAGAACAGAGAAAGCTGTCATTTAAAGTGGAAGACCAGGAGAATCGAAATAGAAAAAAGTAACTTAAGGATCAGGTGTCTACCAGAAGAAGAGGAACAGGAAGAGGACTTCATGGGGATGATATGATCTAAGGATCGGGGTCGGCGTACGTGTTCTGAGTCTCACCCCATATTAGGAATCGCTAGTGGGAATATTTCACGTCAGATTCCTGGGCAATATGTAGGCCAGAAGGGTTTTAGGGTAAAGAGAAGAAGGGGGAAGGGAGGGTGGGAAATGGGGTGGTGGGTGGGCAAACGGAGGGGGGGAGGGAAGAAAATGGGGATTTTTGGTAGAAAGGGAGAAAGTCCATATCTTAAAATGTCTCTATCTGTCTTCCTGTGTTGGGAATCCTGGTAGGGTAGGGAAATAATAGTTGAATTGAGCTTCATGACTTATAATGTGAAAGGGTTAAACTCCCCAACAAAAAGACATAAGATACTTACAGAAATTCACCAGCACTGCATAGACGTAGTATTTCTTCAAGAGACACATATAACCCACGATACAAATGTTAAGTTATACACAAAGTATTATGCAACATGGCACTACGCAGACTCTCCAGTTAAAAGGGCTTAAAGGGTAGCAATTGGGTTTTCAAAAAATGTGAGTTTTATCCTGGAGGAAAGAATGTAGGTCCCAAATGTTGATTTTGATGGAAGCAGAAAAAAAGAAAGAACGAGGGAAAAAAATAAAGACGGTGATGGAGCTCTACAGGTTAGAACAGTCACACAAAAAGAAGACAGGTACAGACATATATCAGAAGATAATTATTAAAAGAGAAGAATTAAAAGATCTATTCAACAGGGTCTCAAAAGAAAGATATCAGTGGGGGAATAGACCTGGAAAATACTTGATAAGGAAACCAAAGGAAAATAAATCCAAAAACGTTATTGAAAAAATTAAAGATGACAAAGGAGAAATGGTGTACACCACCACTAATATCGCTAATAGTTCCAAAAATATTATAGCCTGCTCTACGATATGAGCCCCAGAAAACAAAAAGAAACAGAGGAAAAGAAGAAAAACACAGATATATTTAAATGAAGTGGAGTTGCCAAGAATAGCAAAAGAAAAATTAGAGGCCCTAGAGAGACCTACAGTCAGGTCCATAAATATTTGTACATCGACACAATTCTAACATTTTTGGCTCTATACACCACCACAATGGATTTGAAATGAAACGAACAAGCTGTGCTTTAACTGCAGACTGTCAGCTTTAATTTGGGGGTATTTACATCCAAATCAGGTGAACGGTGTAGGAAATACAACAGTTTGCATATGTGCCTCCCACGTGTTAAGGGACCAAAGTAATGGGACAGAATAATAATCATAAATCAAACTTTCACTTTTTAATACTTGGTTGCAAATCCTTTGCAGTCAAATACAGTCTGAAGTCTGGAACGCAGACATCACCGGACGCTGGGTTTCATCCCTGGTGATGCTCTGCCAGGCCTCTACTGCAACTGTATTCAGTTCCTGCTCGTTCTTGGGGCATTTTCGCTTCAGTTTTGTCTTCAGCAAGTGAAATGCATGCTCAATCGGATTCAGGTCAGGTGATTGACTTGGCCATTGTATAACATTCCACTTCTTTCCCTTAAAAAACTCTTTGGTTGCTTTTGCAGTATGCTTTGGGTCATTGTCCATCTGCACTGTGAAGCGGCATCCAATGAGTTCTGAAGCATTTGGCTGAATATGAGCAGATAATATTGCCCGAAACACTTCAGAATTCATCCTGCTGCTTTTGTCAGCAGTCACATCATCAATAAATACAAGAGAACCAGTTCCATTGGCAGCCATACATGCCCACGCCATGACACTACCACCACCATGCTTCACTGATGAGGTGGTATGCTTAGGATCATGAGCAGTTCCTTTCCTTCTCCATACTCTTCTCTTCCCATCACTCTGGTACAAGTTGATCTTGGTCTCATCTGTCCATAGGATGTTGTTCCAGAACTGTGAAGGCTTTTTTAGATGTCGTTTGGCAAACTCTAATCTGGCCTTCCTGTTTCTGAGGCTCACCAATGGTTTACATCTTGTGGTGAACCCTCTGTATTCACTCTGGTGAAGTCTTCTCTTGATTGTTGACTTTGACACACATGCACCTACCTCCTAGAGAGTGTTCTTGATCTGGCCAACTGTTGTGAAGGGTCTTTTCTTCACCAGGGAAAGAATTCTTCGGTCATCTACCTGTCAGGGTCGGCCACGGCTCCGTCCTCGGCGCATGCGCAATAGCAGCGGCTCACGCCGGGACACAGGCACCAGATCCCGGCGGGCCGCGGCTGACAGGAGGCCGCGCATGCGCAGTAGGAGCCTTGGGCGGCCAATGACAGCCCGGGGGCGCGTCCTGGGTGGCCAATGACAGTGCAGGGCGCGATATTTAAAGATGCCCTGCACTGTCACAAATCGCCGCAAGGTCTGATCTGTATCCTGAGTTCCCTGTGATTGTGACCCGGATTGTTTGACGTTCTGCCTGCTCCTGCCCTGACCCGGATTATCTGACTACGCTGCCTTCTCCTGTGATTGACCTGGATTGTCCCTGACTACGCTGCCTTCTCCTGTGATTGACCCGGATTGTCCCTGACTACGCTTCCTTCTCCTGTCCCGACCCCCGGCTTGTTTGACCATTCCGCGGACTGACTCCGGTAACTGACCCTGCGTGTGACCTGACCACTCTCTGCGTGTCATCTCGGTACCACTCCATTTCCCACGGTGACAACCGCCGGTTTATCCTGCCAGGTCCTGCCGGCCTCCTCACATCTGGCTCTATTCTGTCCTACTCTTATCCCCGGAGGCTCCCTCTGCCACGGGTGGTATTGCTCGGAGGTCGTGACCTGGTCCTGGTTCTGCTCCAAGTCCATCCCCACCATCAGGGGCCCTGGTGAAAATGCAGACCGGGACTTAGACTCCACGCTTCGGGTGATTCCGCCTAGTGGGCTGCCAGAGGTGCCACCTGGCGGATCCATAACACCACCACAGTTATTTTCCGTGGTCTTCCGGGTCTTTTGGTGTTGCTGAGCTCACCGGTGCGTTCCTTCTTTTTAAGGATGTTCCAAACAGTTGTTTTGGCCACGCCTAATGTTTTTGCTATCTCTTTGATGGGTTTGTTTTGTTTTTTTCAGCCTAATGATGGCTTGCTTCACTGATAGTGACAGCTCTTTGAATCTCATCTTGAGAGTTGACAGCAACAGATTCCAAATGCAAATAGCACACTTGAAATGAACTCTGGACCTTTTATCTGCTCATTGTAATTGGGATAATGAGGGAATAACACACACCTGGCCATGGAACAGCTGAGAAGCCAATTGTCCCATTACTTTTGGTCTCTTAACAAGTGGGAGGCACATATGCAAACTGTTGTAATTCCTACACCGTTAACCTGATTTGGATGTAAATGCCCTCAAATTAAAGCTGACAGTCTGCAGTTAAATCACATCTTGTTCGTTTCATTTCAAATCCATTGTGGTGGTGTATAGAGCCAAAAATGTTAGAATTGTGTCGATGTCCCAATATTTATGGACCTGACTGTATTACCCTGGAAGAAATCATCTTGGCCCTAAAAAATACAGCTAAAGGAAAGAGCCCTGGCCCGGATGGATATACTATGGGTTATTATAAAAAAAATTTAGAGATCTCCTTGTCTCTAGAATGTGTGGTTATATGAATGCAATAGGGGAGGGCTAGAAATGAGGGATGAGTCGTTGCAGGCACATATAACGATTATACCGAAAGAAGGGAAAGATACCACACAGTGTACCAGTTACAGGCCCATATCCCTACTAAACATTGACACCAAGTTGTACGCTAAGGTATTGGCAACCAGACTGAAGGAGTTGATGCCTGAGTGGATACACCTGGATCAGGTAGGATTAATTCCGGGAAGAGAAGGTAGGGACAATGGTCTGAGATCATTGCTCCTCCTACAGAGTAAAAAAAGAGAAACTGCCGACATTATTCCTGTCAATTGATGCTGAAAAGGCTTTTGACAGGGTTAACGAGAGCTAATGAGACTATTTAAAACAGTATGGTGAGCTATCAAATCTGAAAAAATAAACCCTGCAAAGTCAGAGATCTTAATCATCGATATACCAAAAGGTGAGAAGCTGAGTCTACAAAAAGACTAAAACTAACTCCAGGACAGTGGCTAAATGGTTAGCACGTCCGCCCGGCAGTACTAAAGTCGTTGGTTCGAATCCCAGCCACGGCACCACCTGCCTGGAATTTGCATGTTCTCCCTGTGCCTGCGTGGGTATCTGCCGGTTACTCCGGTTTCCTCCCACACACCAAAGACATGCTAGTACGTTAATTGGATCCTGTCTAAATTGGCCCTAGTATGTGTATGGATGCAAGTTAGGGACCTTAGATTGTACACCCCTTGAGGGTTTGGGACTGATGTGAATGTACAAACTGCGTAAATTGACAGCGCTATATAAGTAACTGAAATAAATAAACTCCTTCAATAAAAGCCCTGTACCAGGCAAATTATATCCCATTAGTAAACAAAATAAAAGAGGAGCTGGGGAGATTGTTAAAAGGTGGCACTTCCTGGATAGGTCGTATAAACCTGATAAAGATGGTGATAGTACCAAAAATCCTGTATAAGTTTCACATGCTCCCAGTACATCTACCAGGATCTTTCTTCGGGATAATAAAGACGATGATACCTAAGTTTATCTGGGCAAATAAGAAACCGAGAATTAAGTATGAGGTATTGTGTAGGGCAAAAGGGAATGGGGGTTTGTGTATGCTAAATGTTAAGAAATATTATCAAGCGGTGATATTATCACAAATAATAGACTGGATATTTAATTCACAAGGGAAAGGTTGGGTGAATATGGAAGGGATTCTGAGTGATGCACAGTTAGGGAAGATGGTTTGGGTACCACATAAATTCTGCACATTAGATGTGAATATTAGTCCACTGACAAAGAAAGTTTTAAGTGTTTAGGATAGAATGTATAAGCAGAAGGGATGGAAATATAATTAAGTTATGATTCCCTTGGCGGGAACAGAGTATTTCCCCCCAGGGAAGGATAATATATCCTAGGAAATGGATTAAAGATCAGAATGCATGTTTGAAAGATATAATGGATAAGGGGAAATTGCACACTTATTCTGACTTAAAGGAAAAAAAAGATTTATTTTCACATTAGACAAGTTGCAGCATGGCCAATTATTATTATTATACAGTATTTATATAGCGCCAAAGAGTTTGCTCAGCGCTGAACACTATAGTGGGAGACAGTACATGAGACAATGCAGTAACAATACACGAGGGGTTCGAGGGCCCTGCTCCTTGGAGCTTACAATCTAGGAGGGATGGGATAGTGGTACAGGAGGAAATGGCTGTGGGGGATGGAGTGGTAGGAGGAGTGGAGAAGATCAGCAGTTAGGTGAGGGCGGGGTAGGCTTCCCTGAAGAGATGGGTTTTCAGGGTGCGCCTAAATGTGAGGAGGGTAGGTGATAGTCTGATGGATTGTGGTAGTGAGTTCCAGAGGATGAGGGAAGACCTGGAGAAGTCCTGGAGTTGGGCATGGGAGGAGGAGACCAGGGAGCTAGAGAGTAGGAGGTCTTGTGAGGAGCAAAGAGTACGTGTATTTGGATATCAGGTCGGTGAGGTAGTTTGGGGCAGTATTATGAATAGCTTTGTACGTCAATGTTAGTAGTTTGAATTTTATGCGTTGGGCATTTGGAAGCCAGTGGAGGGAATGACAGAGGGGGGTGGTGGATATGGAGCGGTTGGTAAGGTGGATGAGTCTGGCTCGTCAGGATAGACTGAAGCGGGGATAGTCTGTGATGAGGTAAGTCGGTGAGGAGGGAGTTGCAGTAGTCGAGCCGTGAGATAATGAGGGAGTGAATGAGTTGTTTAGTAGTGTCTGGGGTTAGGAACGAACGTATTTTGGAGATGTTGCGGAGGTGGAGCCTGCATGAGTTTGCCAGCGAGTGGACATGGGGCTGGAAGAACAGATTGGAGTCTAGAGTGACACCTAGAACTTTGGCTTGCGGGGTGAAAACTAGGAGCTCGGTTTTGGAAAGGTTTAATTTGAGGAAGTGGAGTGACATCCAGTCTGATATGTCGTTCAGTAGGCAGGTGATTCGGGCGGAGACCGTAGGGGTGAGGCAAGGGGTAGAGAGGTAGATTTGCATATCATCGGCGTAGAGGTGGTAGTTGAAGCCGTGGGAGTGTATCAGTTGGCCAAGGGAGGAGGTGTAGATGGAGAAGAGAAGGGGCCCGAGGACAGAGCCTTGGTGGACCCCAACAGAGAGGGGGAGGTGGCAGCGTTATATGTAACACTGAAGGAGCGCTGGAATAGATAGGAGAAGCAGGAGAGAGCGGAATCTCTGAGGCCAAGGGAGCATAGTCTTTTAAGGAGGAGGGGGTGGCCAACTGTGGCGAAGGCCGCGGAGAGGTCGAGGAGTATAGAACGTATAGTTCTTAAACAAGGCATCTCCAGGATTTGTAAGATTCTTATGAATATGGAGGGTACTGATCCTCCTAAGTTCTTGGAAAAATGGGAACAGGAGATTGGAACAAAATTGAACGAGCAACAAAAGAATATAATATTCAAATTAAAACAAGGTGACGAATATGAGCACAGCTGAAATGAATTACAAATGTTTGGCTAGGTGGTATATTACACCGAGTAAGGCACATAAACAACAAGTAGATGTTTAACCTTTATGTTGTAGAGGATGTGGGGAAAAGGGAACAATGGCACACATATGGTGGGATTGCCCGAAAATACAGGATTAGTGGAAGGGAGTATTACAATATATTCAGAAAATATGTGGGATTACTGTACAGAGAGACCCGTGGACATGTTTATTTTATAAATTTGAACTTTTAGTAAAACTACATAAGAACAGGGTCCTATATCATCTAATCAGTGCGACTAAGAGCTTGATTCCCAAATTTTGACTTGCGCCAGACCCACAAGAATAAATGACTGGGTTAACCGAGTGGAAAATATCTACAGGATGGAGGAGTTGTGTCGTATTGAGGAGGAGAGAATAGAAAAATTTAGGAAAATGTGGAGTAGATGGTTAATTTTAACCGTTTCAATACCGTGCAATTTTACACCTTCCTGCCCAAGCCATTTTTCAGGTTTCAGCGCTCTCACACTTTGAATGACAATTGCGCGGTCATACAACACAAACTAAAATTTCATTATTTTCTTCACACAACTAGAGCTTTCTTTTGGTGGTATTTAATCACCACTGGGGTTTTTATTTTTTGCTAAATTAACAAAAAAAGACCAAAAATTTTGAAAACAAAACACATTTTTCTTTGTTTCTGTTATAAAAGTTTACAAATAAATAATTGTTCTTCATAAATTTAGGCCAAGATGTATTCTGCTACATGTCTTTGGTGAAAATAACCCAAATTAGGATGTATTTTTTAGTTTTTAGGAAAGTTATAGAGTTCACAAACTATGGTATAGATCTGAAAATTGATCAATCCTGAAGTACTGACGGCCAATCTAATTTCTTGAGGTCCAAGAATGTCAGAATAGTACAGATATCCCCAAATGACCCCTTTTTGCAGAGTAGACAGTCCGACGTACTTCATAAGAGGCATGGCGAGTTTTTTGAAGTTGTATTTTTTTGTCATAATTTTACGGAAAATGAAAAAATGAAAAAAATTATTTTCACTATTTTTTTTACGGAAAATGAAAAAATGAAAAAAATTATTTTCACTATTTTTTTTACATACTGTCACCAGTGCAGTACAGCGTCATCATATAACTGGCATGGCGGTGAACAGGGACACTGACTGGTGACAGTATGAAAAAAAAAATATATATATATAATTTTTTTTTAATTTTTTTATTATATTTAATTTTTTATTACACATATTTTTATTTTTTTTAAGATTTTCTTTTCATATTTTACTATGACCAAAATAGTACAATGTTACCATAGTAACATTGTACTACTTTGGGGAAGTGATCAGTATTTTTTTTTTTTACACAATTTGCTTATAGCAAAGAATTACTTTGCTATAAGCAAGCATTTACCTGAATGAAATCGATTCATTCAGCTTTTTTTTTTTTTTTTTTTTTTTGTGCTTAGCTGTGATTTGGTCACAGCTAATCACATGACATGTGCATGTGATTAGCTGTATCCATTCACAGCTAGGCACTAGTATACAATGGATGGCATCATGAATGAAGCCATCCATTGTATACAACGGTCATGTAACCTGCGGTGATTGGTCACAGCAGGTCACATGGTACCAGCAACGGGTGCCGGTACTCGGATCTGTCATCGGCCGTGTCCGAGGTGCACGGCCGATGACAGATCGCACTGCTGCGCCGCTCTGCACTAGCGCAAACGGCGCATGTGCGGGAGCACGCCAAATGGCGTGCACCCGGAATGCAGATACACATCTGAAGCCGCCAAACGGCCATTGGCCAGGCGGCTAATGGTTAAAAACATCTAAAAGATATCTGGAACTGGTGGGAATATACAGTCAGGCCCATAAATATTGGGACATCGACACAATTCTAACATTTTTGGCTCTATACTCCACCACAATGGATTTGAAATGAAACCAACAAGATGTGCTTTAACTGCAGACTGTCAGCTTTAATTTGAGGGTATTTACATACAAATCAGGTGAACGGTGTAGGATTACAACAGTTTGCATATGTGCCTCCCACTTGTTAAGGGACCAAAGGTAATGGGACAGAATAATAATCATAAATCAAACTTTCACTTTTTAATACTTGGTTGCAAATCCTTTGCAGTCAATTACAGCCTGAAGTCTGGAACACATAGACATCACCAGACGCTGGGTTTCATCCCTGGTGATGCTCTGCCAGGCCTCTACTGCAACTGTCTTCAGTTCCTGCTTGTTCTTGGGGCATTTTTTCTTCAGTTTTGTCTTCAGCAAGTGAAATGCATGCTCAATCGGATTCAGGTCAGGTGATTGACTTGGCCATTGCATAACATTCCACTTCTTTCCCTTAAAAAACTCTTTGGTTGCTTTTGCAGTATGCTTTGGGTCATTGTCCATCTGCACTGTGAAGCAGCGTCCAATGAGTTCTAAAGCATTTGGCTGAATTTGAGCAGATAATATTGCCCGAAACACTTCACAATTCATCCTGCTGCTTTTGTCAGCAGTCACATCATCAATAAATACAAGAGAACCAGTTCCATTGGCAGCCATACATGCCCACGCCATGACACTATCACCACCATGCTTCACTGATGAGGTGGTATGCTTATGATCATGAGCAGTTCCATCGGTTTACATCTTGTGGTGAACCCTCTGTATTCACTCTGGTGAAGTCTTCTCTTGATTGTTGACTTTGACACACATACACCTACCTCCTGGAGAGTATTCTTGATCTGGCCAACTGTTGTGAACGGTGTTTTCTTCACCAGGGAAAGAATTCTTCAGTCATCCACCACAGTTGTTTTCCGTGGTCTTCCGGGTCTTTTGGTGTTGCTGAGCTTCCCGGTGCGTTCCTTCTTTTTAAGAATGTTCCAAACAGTTGTTTTGGCCACGCCTAATGTTTTTGCTATCTCTCTGATGGGTTTGTTTTGTTTTTTTCAGCCTAATGATGGCTTGCTTCACTGATAGTGACAGCTCTTTGAATCTCATCTTGAGAGTTGACAGCAACAGATTCCAAATGCAAATAGCACACTTGAAATGAACTCTGGACCTTTTATCTGCTCATTGTAATTGGGATAATGAGGGAATAACACACACCTGGCCAAATTAAACACACCCTCAAATTAAAGCTGACAGTCTGCAGTTAAAGCACATCTTGTTCGTTTCATTTCAAATCCATTGTGGTGGTGTATAGAGCCAAAAATGTTAGAATTGTGTCGATGTTTCAATATTTATGGACTTGACTGTAGATGGAAGAGTATCAGCGGGATTTTTAATAGAGTACCCAACAGAGAGGAGATGGAAGGGATAGATAGATAGATAGATAGATAGATAGATAGATAGATAGATAGATAGATAGATAGATAGATAATCATGAGAATGGATAGAAACTAGGATTTCGGTATGGACTGGGGAAATTGGAAGGGAGGAGGGTGGGAGGAAGGGTGGGGCAGGGGCTAAGACGATGCAAATGGAATTTATCTATTGGTGAAGTTTTTGTTTTTTTGTGTGCATTAGATGCTCTTTTTGTATTGGAAAAAATTAATAAAGGATATTTAAAAAAAAAAAACAATACAGTAGCTTTCTTCAAAGAGGCAAAAAGTTATTTTAATTTCTAATTAGAGAAATCAGAGAATCAGCCTTTTAAATATTGTTTTACGAAGGAAAAAGAAAACAATGGTGCAAGAAATTATTTACAGAGAGAATACTACAAAGCAGAAAATGTGCAACCGTGAAATAATATGGGATTAAAAGTTTGCCTGATCTTTGTTTCCATTCAACTCCAATTCACTTCCAGAGTGGTCCAGTCTGATATATTAGAGTCACCGACTCTCAAAATTGATTCTTAGCATTCCTTCATAGTTGCAGTACTAAGTGAGTCTCCGAACTGCAAATGCAGACATCTTTTCCCTGAAAAGGGTGTTTACAAAATTATAACAACCTATCAAAAGTCTGAGGGGTGTGCTGAATAGGTGTTTAGGTGTTTGATTATGCCTTAATGCCAATTATTTTAAATATATTTACACTTCCTGATGACAAGGTTTCACAATTTGACAGACAACATATTTAACAGAACAAAATTAGAATTCATTAGAGACCAAATATATTATAAACTGGATGCATATATTGTTTAGAACAGCGGTTCTCAACCTGTGGGTCGCGACCCCTTTGGGGGATCGAATGACCCTTTCACAGGGGTCGCCTAAGACCATCAGAAAACACATATTTTCGATGGTCTTAACCAAGACACCGCTCCTCTATCCGTCTCCAGGCGGGTCCACCCACATGCAGATACGCCCACATACGAGTACCCAGCGTGATGACATCCCCAACCCCATCACATACACCCCATACAAATACAGGTGTATGTGACAGGGTTGGCGCCATAATGTACTTATGTGGTTCAGTCACATGTGTAAAGAGCAGCTACTGTGTTGAAAGCAGCTGCTGTGTTGAAAGCAGCTACTCTGTTAAAAGCATCTACTGTGTTGAAAGCAGCAGTATTGGAGGTAAAACGACACTTCATGAATTATAATTACTGGGTAAATGGTTTACTGTTGTTATATAAAGACTGTTACCCATGCTACACGACAAAATTTAATCTATTTGTAATTAGAAATAAATATTTCACAATATATAATTACATATTGTTTTTGTGATTAATCACTATGCTTTAATTATGTTCAATTTGTAACAATAAAAATACATCCTGCATATCAGATATTTACATTAAGATTCATAATAGTAGCAAAATTACAGTTATGAAGTAGCAACGAAAATAATTTTATGGTTGGGGGTCACCACAACATGAGGAACTGTATTAAAGGGTCGCGGCATTAGGAAGGTTGAGAACCACTGGCTTAGAAGATCTTATTAGCCTTCCAGTCTAGTCTTCTTGGCCGTTAGTCTTCTGGACCTTGTAAAATAGGTGAGTTTGGTGTCTTAACTAATTTGCATCATCTCATACATTAATCTGACCATTTTTTATGAAGGGTTTTGCTTTGGACGTTACAAAAATTCCAGACCAGAATGTTTAATGTTTTGCTAGACCACTTTATGACCTTTTTATGACAGCCATTTGCAATACTTTCTGCAGATTGTAGTGTGATCACACAGTTGGTATATTAACTGTCCACCCTATACCAGAAATACTGCTACAGGGCGGCACAGGTGCACAAAATAACTTGTATATATACCTAATTTTGCGTTTATGGATAGGGGGCAAATGCTCTACTTGCGCCGCCATTTGCGGTCGCGGCTGTCAATCACAGGGTCCTGGCCAGTGATTGCCGAGGATCTCCGACGTGGGGAGAACGGTTTGTAAACAAAACAGATCTCCCTGTCAGCTCCGGCACACTGCTTTGCATGGCTGTGCACAGCACAGCCATGCAAAGCAGTGTGCGTACAGTGAAGCACACAGACACAGCCCCTTAGTAAAACACACCCAGCACACAGCCCTTTGATTGCCTCAGATGTTAACCCCTTCCTGCCCAGTGTCATTAGTACAGTGTCAGTGAGTTTTATTAGCACTGATCACTGTATTGGTGTCACTGAGGATGTTAGTGACACCAAGTCAGTTTCCCCATGTCAGAATGCCTTCCGCAGTCCTGCTATAAGTTGCTGATTGCCGCCATTACTATTGAAAATTAAAAAAGAAATCCCAGTATATACACCGCTATTTGTAAACGCTATAACTTTCATGTAAACCAATTCATTTACAGGTATTGGGATTTTTTTTTAGCAAAGACATGTAGCAGAATACATTTTGGCCTAAATTTATGACGAAATTAGATTTTTTGTAAATTTTTTTTACAGGACATGTTATATAGCAAAAACTAAAAAATATTGTTTTTTTTTAAAGTGCAAAAAAAAAAAAATGCACAGGCGATCAAATACTACCGAAAGAAAGCTCAATTCATGGGAAGAAAAGGCTGCAAATTTCATTTGGTTGCAGCGTTGCATGACTGCACAATTGTCAGTTAAAGTAACGCAGCGCCGTAACGCAAAAAATGGCCTGGTCAGGAAGGGGGTAAATCCTCTGGAAGGCAAGTGTTTAAGGAAAGCAGTAATCATGGGTGACTTTGGGGTGGATTTATTAAAGGCAAATAGACTGTGCACTTTGCAAGTGTAGTTGCACTCATTTTTTCCAGAGCTTAGTAAATATGGTAAAGCTCTTCTGATTTCCATCATCAACTCATGGGCAAGCAAAATGCTGTTGTTATTTTCCTTGCACCTGATTGGGTATTCGTTACGAAGAGAAGCTTTAACACATTTATATTTACTAAGGAAAATTAGTAGAACTGTACTTGCAAAGGCCACAGTCTATTTGCTTTTAGTAAATCAACCCTTTGTGTCTCCAGAAGCAGTTGCACTCTGCTTCTCCTCAAAACAGATGATAGCACATAGGATAGATAAGTAGATATGGGACAGGGAAAGCTTGAGATTAGAGATCAGCTTTAACTACTTGCCCTCCTGAGGATTTACCCCCCTTCCTGACCAGGCCTCTTTTTGCTACTCGGCGCTGCACTAATTCAACTGATAATTGCGCGGTCATGCAATGCTGCACCCAAATGAAATTTATGTCCTTTTTTTCACACAAATAGAGTTTTCTTTCGGTGGTATTTGATCACCTGTGCGCTTCTTATTTTTCATGCTATAAACAAAAAAAGACCGAACATTTTGAAGAAAAACTATATTTTTTACTTTCAGCTATAAAAAATATATAGTAAACTCAAAGTTAGTTATACATTTATGCCAAAATGTATTCTGCTACATGTTTTTGGTAAAAAAAAATCCCAATAAGTGTATATTGATTGCTTTTTGTGAAAGTTATGGCGTCTACAAACTATGGTATAGATCAGGGGTGGGCAAACTTTTTGACTTGAGGGCCGCAATGGGTTCATATATTGGACCCAGGGGCCGAACCAAGAGTAGATGAATGATGTGTATGTGTCATCCATAGTAAGTATAGTAATATTCCCCCATAGTAAGCATAGTAATTAATCCCCCATATAGTAATTCATCCCCCATAGTAATTCATCCCCCATATAGTAATTCGTCCCCCATATAGCAATTCATCCCCCATATAGTAATTCATCCCCCATAGTAATTCATCCCCCATATAGTAATTCATCCCCCATATAGTAATTCATCCCCCATATAGTAATTCATCCCCATATAGTAATTCATCCCCCATATAGTAATTCATCCCCCATATAGTAATTCATCCCCCATATAGTAATTCATTCCCCATATTAATTCATCCCCCATATTAAATCCCCAAGTCCCCCCTGTGTCAATTCACTTACCTTTGCTCCGCGCGTTCCTCTCGCCGTGTTCCCGCGCCGTTCCGGTGTAGCATGAAAATCTGCCTCCTATGAGGATCTGTCCCCCTCGACGTATCTGCGCATGTGCCAGTTTCAGGCATTAGCAGCCGATCGGCGATCTCCGGCACATGCGCAGATACGTCGAGGGGGACAGATCCTCATAGGAGACAGATTTTCATGCTACACCGGTCTTCAGGGCGGACTGTGAGAGGAGCCTAGCGGGAGCCTAGCTCCGCGGGCCGGATTAAAAGGTCTGCCGGGCCGTATACGGCCCGCGGGCTGTAGTTTGCCCATTGCTGGTATAGATACTGCAATTTACGCCATTTTTTTGCTATACAGCGCTGCGCTAGTTTAACGGACAATTGCGCGGTCATGCAATATGGAACATAAATGAAATTTATGTCCTTTTTTCACACAAATAGAGCTTTTTTTTGGTGGTGTTTGATCACCTGTGCGCTTTTTATTTTTGGCACTATAAACAGAAAATTTTTGAAGAAAAAAAAAATTTGGGAAAAAAACAATATTTTCTCATTTCAGTCATAAAAAATATCCAAAAAAACTAAAATTTTGTCATAAATTTAGGCCAAAATGTATTCTGCTACATGTTTTTGGTTAAAAAAAATCCCAGTAAGTGTATATTTAATGCTTTGTGTGAAAGTTATAGCGTCTACAAACTATAGTATAGATAATGGAATTTACACAGCTTTTACTTTCTGACTGCCCATCACATTTCTTGAGGTGCTAAAATACCAGGATAGTACAAACACCCTCAAATGACCCCTTTTCTGAAAGTAGACACCCTAAGCTATCTGCTGAGAGGCATATTGAGTCCATCTACCTACCTATCTATCACAGTTTCGAAGGCCCTGACATGCCAAGATAGCACCTAGAATTATTGTCCTTGATCTGACGTTCACGGCAATACCTCACATGCATGGTGCAACCGCTGTTTACATACCGCCACAGGGTCAAGGCTTGTGCACACATGTGTGCAGATGGAAGGGGTGATTTATTTTTTTTAGTTATTTTGATTTTGTTTTATTATTTTTACATTGTACCTTTCATTTTTTTTTTTTTTTTTTGATCATTTAAATGCTATAACAGGGAATGCAAATATCCCTTATAACTTCAATGGGCATTGTCATATATTCTTTTTTTAGAAATTTGGGGTCTATCAGACTCTAGATATCTCCTCTGCCCTTACATTATCTAATCAAACCAAAATCAAACCAAAATCGGAGTGATCAGATGCTTTCCCAATTTACAAATGGCGCTGTTTATATCCTGCGAAACTGAAGTGATGAAATGCTTGTAGCTTCCGAATTCTTAGACTATAGAGATGATTGGCACCACTCTGGTCTCCAATCAGCTCTATGGTCAGCTGGCAGAAACACCAGCTGCATTCTCAGGTTCCCCCGATGGCACGAGACTGCCAGAGAAGGCCGTGAAAGGCAGCAAGGGGGGGCATCATCTCCCACTGCTTGTAAAAGCAATCCTACAGCTAATTAGCCACTAGGATTGCTTTTACATGAAAAAATTATACCAGGATGATGCCTGCAGCTGTAGGCATCTCCCTGGTATAACCATTCAAAGTCCAGTGATGTACCAGTACATCACTGGTCCTTGTTGGGTGTATATGCTATGATCTTTTTTTTTTTTTTTTTTTTTTTTTTTGTATGCTGCCTGTGGACTGAATGAAAAAATGAGAAGAAATCTCTGCCAGAAAAAGTGTGTGGTATGCCCACCATTAGAATATTCCTCCCTGCATCCACCCACTTCTAATGGTGGGCACACATTAGGTCACACTTTGCCACAAGCGCCAGTTCCAAGATTGAAGAAATGTTTAAATAGTGGCATGCTTGAATAAAAATTGTCCACGTATAAGTGGTACCCCATATGGAAAAAGGATGACACCAAGTCCCAAACTATCTTGCCACTGCTCCCCATGTAGTCTGGGCATCCGGGGGGCTCCTTGTGACTATCTATTCCCTCGTAAATCCGAAACTTATAAGTATAGCCTGTTGTCCTCTCACAGGTCTTCTACATCTTGACCCCATATCTGGCACGCTTGCTGGGGAGAAATTGTTTGACTGCAAGGTAGCCAGAAAAATGAATGAGGGACTCATCAACGCAGATGTTTTGCTGGGGAGTGTAGACATCTGAAATTTTTGGTTAAGGTGATTTGCGAGGGGCTGAATTTTGTGGAGGCGATCAAATTCAGGTTTACCCCAAGGATGACAGAGTGTATTGTCATTGAAATGCATAAAACACATTATACTCTCATATCTATGCCTGGCCATGGCAGCAGAGAACACGGGCATATGATGAATCGGGTCTCTGGACCAATACAACCACAATTCATTTCTTTTAGTAATGCCCATGTTGAGGGTTAGGCCCAAAAAAAATTTTAATTCGAAAACCATAATGAATTTCCATGCGACTGGTCTGGCAAGGTTTGAATTTGGGTTGGCGGCGATAAATTGTTATGCATATAAATTGCTTTGATCCACAATCAATGCATACAGATATTCCGTGAAAAACAGCTCCAAAAATCAAGGAGGTATGTGAAAGACCAGGATTTACTAGACCGCTGGTACTCGCCAGTTCACCAAAAGGTAGAGCGGCAGTAGTAATGGCACTCTGCTGCATATGAGAGTCATCAAATTTACCGGCAAGTGCTAACAGAGATCAGGCCTGATTCTGCGAACACTGCGGTTTTGTGTGCAATGTATCAAGTGACAGTGACCTACTGTCACTGCACTTGCTGAGGGAGAAGGGGGGGAGGGGTAAGCGTAGGGGCTAAACGCAGGTGCTGGGGCTGATCCCGCTAACACTGCGTTTTGGGGATGCTATACTAATGTGAACGCTGGTATAGTGCTGATCTGATCAAAGATATTGACCAGTTCAGACACTATACTAGCAATGGAGGTTTATTGTGCATGAGCATGCTCCTGGCAATCAAGGGGTTAAATGTGATGACTGGTGTACTGATGGGAAATCTGCCGCTATCTGGAAGGGGCGTGAAAACCACGGGAGCGCGAATCACGCGTGTGTGTATATATGTGTGTGTGTGTGTGTGTGTGTGTGATTTTGCGTACCCGTGTCGCCCTGTAGCAGTATTTCTGCTATAGGGCGGTCAGGAAGCGGTTACAGAAGCGGTTTGTGTTACGTCGCTGCGTTACTTTAACTGACAATTGCGCAGTCATGCAACACTGCACCCAAATTAAATTTAAATTTTCCCACAAATTGAGCTTTCTTTCAGTGGAATTTGATCGCCTGTGCATTTTTTATTTTTTGCGCTTTAAAAAAAAAAGGCTGACCGTTTTTAAAAAAAAAAAACTATATTTTGGACTTTTCGCTATAAAACATGTCCAGTAAAAAAATGTAAAAATCAAATTTCGTCATAAATTTCTGCCAAAATGTATTCTGCGACATGTCTTTGCTAAAAAAAAAAAATCCCAATACGTGTAAATTAATTGGTTTACGTGAAAGTTATAGCATCTACAAATGGTGGGAAAGATACTGGGTTTTTGTTTTTTTTATTATACTAATAATGGCGGCGATCAGCGACTTATGGCGGTGATCAGCGATTTATGACAGTGATCAGCGACTTATGGCGGGACTGCGGCAGACATTTTGACACTGGGGGGGGAACTGACTTGGGGTCACTGACATCTGCAGTGACACCAATACAGTGATCAGTGCAAAAAAAAAAAACACTGACACTGTACTAATGGCACTGGGGAGGAAGGGGTTAACTTTTTTTTTAGGCAATGAAAGGGTTAACTGTGTGAGGGGAGTGTTTTACTAGGGGTCAGGGGTGTGTACTTCACGGGAACATGCTGATCCCGAGAGATAAACTCCTTTCTCAGGATTAGTGTGCTCCAAACTGACAGATAGCAGAGATGCAGTGTAAACACTGCAGCTGTGCTCTGTGTCACTGTTTGCCGGAAATCGCCAGGACTCGGCGGGTAATGAGCGGCCGGGACCCGGTGATTGACACCCGCTGGCGGGACAGGCAGGGCGGGCACGCACCTTGCGCGCGCCCTACCTGTTTTGCAGAGTGACGTTTAAAAACGGCGTTCTGCGCAGCGGTGCCGCCCTGCCTCAGTAAAAACACTGTGGCTGGTCGGCAAGGTGTTAAATATATTTAATTGAATAAACTCTTAACATTCTTTTGTAGAAAGCATTGTGAATTTGTACATAATTTTAGAGCCAGAACTAATTGTTAGAACTTCAGTGTGCTGTATCTTTTAATTGCTGGGAATACACTGACAATTGCTAGTGTTGTTTTACCTGCCTTTACCTACCCTACAGCACACTATATGCATGGCATTTCCTGAGAATGTTCAACTAGTGACTATGTTAAAAATTAGACTGTACGTGGGCTCCTTAAAGCGGAGTTCCACCCAAAAGGGGAAGTTCCGTTTTAATGCTTTGTCCCCCACTCCCCATTAAGGATTGGCACCTTTGGGGAGCAAGGGGGGAGCGGGTACCCGAATTTGACAGGTACCCGCTCCCACTTTCTCTGTGATCGCCTAGGTGATCAGAAGCAGAAGTTGTCCTCCCTCCCTTCCCGTGGTCTCTGGGACACGTGACCGGTCACAAAGCTCAACGCTTCTCACGCATGCACAGTGGGCACCCGGCTGTGAAGCCACAGCCGTGTGCCCACTCTAAAGATGCCGACGCAAGGGAAACCAGCAGTGGTGAGGACCGAGGGACAGGTAAGTTGCTGTATTTTAAAAGTCAGCAGCTACTGTTTTTATAGCTGCTGACTTTTTTTTTTTTCAGCTGGAACTCTTTAACTTTTTGTTTGCATCCGGTGCCAGGATGAATTAACTTCCTTGCACATGCATGGGAGTTATGTCATTCCAGGCTGGCCAATCAAGATGGCCAAAGATGCTAATCTGAAAGAAGATGGGCGAAGATATCATCACTGGCATGGGAGCATGTGGATATCACGTCCCTGGAAAAAAGGTGTATTTAGTTTATTTATTTATATATTTCAGGTACTTATATAGCGCCGTCAATTTACGCAGCGCTTTACATATATATTGTACATTCACATCAGTCCCTAACCCTCAAGGGGTGTACAATCTAAGAGGTCCCTAACTCACATTCATATACAAGGGCCAATTTACACAGGATCCAATTAACTTACCAGCATGTCTTTGGAGTTCTGCTTTAAAGTGAATATAAACCCTAAATGTGAAAAAATCTAGTTTACTAGAACATTTTTTTTAAATACTAGTTTTAATTTGGTCCTTTTTGCATCTTAGTGCTACTGATCTCAAGTGGCCTCTTTGCAGTCTTTTCCTGTTTACGCATGCACTCCTGCAATGGTTGCTTGGCATTTCTCAGGATGGGATTCCTGATGGTGACAGACAGACAGCCACTGTAGTCTCCATCTAAAACTATTCTGACAGAGTGACAATGCAGGAGCAGAAGTACAGGGACAAAGTAATGACATTCTGTACCAGGAAGTGTCTGAACAAGGACCTTCATGGTAAGATCACCAGATATTACAATATCTTATTTACACCTGCAGATTTAAATAATAAAAATTACAATTACAGAGGTTGTAAAGGCTCAAGGTTTTTTACCTTCATGTATTCTATGCATGAAGGTAAAAAACCTTCTGCGTGCAGCAATACCCCCAGCCCCCCTCAATAGTTACCTGATCCTCATCACAATCCAGTGATGTGAACGAGAGCCTTGGCTGTCCCGAGTCTCTGCCTCCTCATTGGCTGAGACAGCAAGCGGGAGCCATTTTCTCCCGCTGCTGTCAATCACAGCCAGTCAGCCAATGAGGAGAGGGAGTGGGGCCAAGCCGTGGCTCCTTATGTGAATGTACACATGGAGCAGCGGCTTGGGAACACACCTGCTCGGGTGCCCCCATAGCAATCTGCTTGCTATGGGGCACCCAACAGAAAGGAGGAGCCAGAAGTGCTGGCAAGGGACCCGAGAATAGGAGGATCCAGGCTGCTCTGTGCAATACCACTGCACACAGTAGGTAAGTATAACGTATTTGATATTAAAAAAAAAAACAAAAAAAACCTTTATCGCTTTAAAATTACAATCTCCTGCTTAAGCTTATGTGAGAATTTATTGATTGGGTTTATATCAGGCATTTTTTAGAATGACCAGCCAATTTTTCTGGGGTGGGGGAATGTACACAGGACTGTGATATATATATATATAGTTACATAGTTAGTCTGGCTGAAAAAAACCCATCTAGTTCAACCATAAAAAAAAAAAAAAAACTAGTTAGAATCCTATACCAACAATTGATCCAGAGGAAGCAAAAAAAAAAAAAAAACAGCAAAGCATGATCCACTTTGCTCTTGCAGGGGAAAAAAATCCTTCCTGATCCCCCAAGAGGCAAACGGATATTCCCTGGATCAACTTTGCCTATAAATCTTAGTATCCAGTTATATTCTGTGCATCTAGGAAAGAATTCAGGCCTTTTTTTAAAGTAATCCAGCTGCCCAGAACCAACTCTTGATGGAGTCTATTCCACATTTTCACAGCTCTTACTGTAAAGAAACCTTTCCATATTTGGAGATTAAATCTCTTTTTCTCCAGACGTAAAGAGTGCCCCCTTGTCCTCTGTGATGACATCAGGGTGGACAGCTCTACACCGAGTTCACTATGTGAACCACTGATCTATTTATACATGTTGATCATATCCTCACTTAATCTCCTCTTCTCAAGAGAGATTAAATTCAGTTTCTCTAGTCTTTCCTCATAGCTGAGCTCCTCCATGCCTCTTATCAGTTTGGTTGCCCTTCTTTGCACTTTCTCCAGTTCCCCAATATTCTCTTGTGAATTGGTGCCCAAAACTGAACTGCATATTCCGGTTGAAGTCTTACTAATAATTTGTACAGGGATAAAATGATATCTCTCTCTCTGGAGTCTATACTTCTTTTAATACAAGAGAGGATTTTGCTTGCTTTAAAAATGGTGGCTTGGCATTGCATGCTGTTATTAAGCTTATGATCTACCAGAACTCAAAGATCCTTCACCACTATTGACTTCCCCAGTTGTACTCCCCCAGTATGTATGATGTGTGCATATTATTGGCTCCCAAGTGTATAACCTTACATTTATCAACATTAAACCTCGTTTACACATTGATTACAGTGCCCCTTTACAGCGCAGTCCCCTTTATATCATAGTGCCCCTTTACATTACAGTACCCCTAGAGATATAATCACAGTGCCCTCTATATATTCAAAGAGACATCCCCATATAGCAAAGAGACAGACCAGTCCAGCAAAGAGACATCCGCATCCAGCAAAGATACATTCCCATCCAGTAAAGAGACATCTTTGCTGGACGGGGATGTCCCTTCTTGGACTGGGGTATCTCTTTGCTGGATTGGGATGTCTCTTTGCTGGACCCAATCCAGCAAAGAGACATCCCCATCCAGCAAAGAGACAGCCCAAGCCAGAAAAGGGGAGGTGTTTGTGTATCCTCCTGCTTGTCGCTGGAGCCATCTCTGTCTCTCCTCCTGTTGGCCTTGCTTTAGGCATAGCTGCATAGCGGGAGGTGAGCAGTGGCCACAGTCTTAGCCCTATTCAAACCGTGGTTGACACTTACCTCCCGCTCTGCAGCCTGGTCATCAACAGGCCGCTCTTCTTAAGCCCAGCGGCCCCAGCCCACCCGGCAAATGCCAGGTGTGCCCTATGGCCAGTCCGGACCTGGTTTACATGTACTTTAAGATTTAGGGACAATTACCCATGTCAGCAAATTACATTGTGAAATCCATTTTGAATTTATCTGAATGTAGTACAGCGAATTCACTCCATGTAAGACGTGTAAGATACTACATTGCATAATGCCCATTTGCAATAATATTATGTATAACTATTATTTAATAAGTAATCATTTTAACAAAACCCTATGTAAACTTTATGTTTAGCTAAATAATCGGGAATTCCTAAATACCCTGTACAGCTGAGGTATGCAAAATCTGTATATTAGTTCAAATTCTCTTTACAAGGAATAAACATGTAGTACTTAGTATCTACTTATGAAGGGAAATTATGACATATGTTGCAAGATTTCACTTGTGAGCAGAAAAATCCGATGTCAAAAAAAAGTTCTCAAAAACTATTGCCAAAAGTTAGCTTAGCCAGCAGCACAAGTAAATGATTGTTCTGTTTCCTCCCCAGAGACCAGCTTGCTTTCATTTTCTTGCAGTCACTTATACAAATGTGTTGCGGTGTATAAGCTACTGTGTCCTGGTATGTCTTTGAATATTCAACTGTTTTAGGAGGAACAAGGCTATACTGGAGATTCTGGTGTTTCCTGGTACATGGTTAGACACCTAAATGCTTGTAAAAATCTCCTATTCATGAACATTGTTTCCTCTCTGAGAAGAGACAAAAATGTACTCAGATTTCACCTGAAAACTGTAAAGACCCCCTTTGTCTGCTAAAAGGGCAAGGTGTTATCAAGCTTTAGTTGTCTCTTTGCTGACACTTAGGACACATGGGAGTATGCACGATTGTGTCCCATGTTTGCTCATACTGGCTCTGTTTTAAAAATACGTTAGTTTTTTCCAGATATGCCATAAAGTAAAAACTGCAGAAGCAAGATATAATGGTGAAATTTCATTTATTGTAATGCTTTTTTTTTTTGTTTGTTTAATAATCATACACATAATTTTGGCATTTAGCTTTAGACTTTAGGCCAGTTCACACCGCATGCAGTTCAGTGCACAAAAAATGCATGGATAGCAGATTATATAGTTTCAAGTGGCATAGTGGCACCAGTGCGGTCAGTTCCAGGGCATATATATACAGTGAAGGAAATACATATTTGATCCCCTGCTGATTTTGAATGTTTGCCCACTCACAAAGAAATGATCATATTCCAAACTCTCCACCATGGCAAAGACCAAAGAGCTGTCCAAGGATGTCAGGGACAAGATTGTAGACCTACACAAGGCTGGACTGGGTTACAAAACTATGGCCAAGCAGCTTGGTGAGAAGGTGACAACAGTTGGTGCAATCATTCACAAATGGAAGAAACAAAACAACTGTCAGTCTCCCTAGGTCTGTGATGCACTATGCAAGATCTCACCTCGTGGAGTGTCAATGATCATGAGAACAGTGGGGAATCATCCCAGAACTACACGTGAGGATCTTGTCAATGACCTCATGGCAGCTGGGACCACAGTCACCAAGAAAACAATTGGTAACACACTATGCCGACAAGGATTGAAATCCTGCAGTGCCCGCAAGGTCCCTCTGCTCAAGAAGGCACATGTCCAGGCCTGTCTGAAGTATTCCACTGAACATCTGAATGATGCAGAGGAGGACTGGTTGAAAGTGTTGTGGTCAGATGAGACCAAAATCGAGCTCTTTGGTATCAACTCAACACGTCGTGTTTGAAGGAGGAGGAATGCTGCCTATGACCCCAAGAAAACCATCACAGTTGTCAAACATGGTGGTGGAAACATTCTGCTTTGGGGGTGTTTTTCTGCTAAGGGGACAGGACAACTGCACCGCATCAAAGGGACGATGGACGGAGCAATGTACCGTCAAATCTTGGGTGAGAACCTTCTTCCCTCAGCCAGGGCATTGAAAATGGGTCGTGGATGGGTGTTCCAGCATGACAATGACCCAAAACACAGCCAAGGCAACAAAGGAGTGGCTCAAGAAGAAGCACATTAAGGTCCTGGAGTGGCCTAGCCAGTCTCCAGACCTTAATCTGATTGAAAATCTGTGGAGGGAGCTGAAAGTTCAAGTTGCCAAATGTCAGCCACCAAACCTTAATGACTTGGAGAGGATCTGCAAAGAGGAGTGGGCCAAAATCCCTCCTGAGATGTGTGCAAACCTGGTGGCCGACTACAGGAAACGTCTGACCTCTGTGATTGCCAACAAGGGATTTGCCACCGAGTACGAAGTCATGTTTTGTGAAAGGGATCAAATACCTTTTTCCCTCATGAACATGCAAATCCATGCATAATTTATTAGACATGCATTTCATTTGAATTTTTTGTTGCTATTCTGTCTCTGAGTGTTACAATACACCTACCATTCGATTTTTAGACTGATCATTTCTTTGTGAGTGGGCAAACATTCAAAATCAGCAGGGGATCAAATGCTTATTTCCTTCACTGTATGTGTGTGTGTATATGTGTGTGTTAGTCTGGATGCCAAAATGCATCTAAGAACTTATTTTGCACTTTTACTTTTTATTAATTTATCATAACAAAAAATTGTAACTCTTTAGCTCCCTGGCTGTATGCTGGACCGTTTGGTCAGCTCCCACTATCAGCCTGCTCTTAGCACTGACTGAATCTCTCTCCATCAGCTTCCCACTAGTATATTTTATAGATCAGGTATGCCAGGTTTTGTCCAGCTATTAAAGCGATACTAACCACTTGCCCTCCAGAGGATTTACCTCCCTTCCTGAGAAGGCCATTTTTTGGGATACGGCACTGCGTTACTTTAACTGACAATTCTGCTGTTTACACACAGGTTTCTACCCTGTCAACTTTACACGGTGGGGAATCTCCATCCAGGACCCAATGGTAGGGCGGCATGTGTGGCTCCCCCTACCAGGAAATGCAAATCACGTGTATATATACGTGATTTTGCACAGCCCTAACACCCTGTAGCAGTAGTTCTACTATAGGGCGGTGGGAAAGAGGCTAAACACACATTGAATTTTACATTATCCCTTCTCTTTCTGTATATGGATGATGGCACTGAATTATCTTAATTAAATAAAAAAAAATAAATACATTTTTTCTTAATCGATATACAGCTGTCACATGACCCAGCTCTGCAGGGAAATAGCGGCAGGAGGAGCTTCTAGTTCTCCACTGCTGGTCACAGGTTCAAAGTTAAAAAAAAAACAGCCTTTGGAATACAGAATAAAAATAAATATTTAGTATCGATAAACTGTTTTTAAATTGTCATACAAATATATATTTGAAATCAAATCCAAATCTTTATTATTTTTTGTCAATAACATGGTGTGGGCGGATTTCTGCCATTCACAGGCTGTCCAGCTTGTGTCTCAGAATAACAGGAAGGCGGAGCCATCATCAATCAAGATGTAATATCCCTTCCCCATTGTGTTTAGCTGGTTAGTGGCCATGGAGGAGGAGGTAGGGCATGTGCTGTCATGTACCACTGTGTATACACCCACGTGTTTGACTCTATAGTCACATGGGCAGCTCAGATGTGATAGGAAGGAAATGCTCAGCATACAAACTCACTGAAAACTGAGCAGGTGCAGTAGCTGCCGACACTGCTCAGCAAAATCCCTAGCTGAATTGGGATCATGGACAAAATAAGGAGATAGAGAACAGCAGTATCAACCAGGTTTTATTGCAGAATACAGAAAACGAATCCCATAGTGACTGAGTGAGCATGAACAGTATGTAATACAGCATGTACTTATTGTTTTTAATGATGTGGGTTTGACACCTTAACCTTTTTGTCTTCTGCCAAACATCCAGATTGCAGGGAGCCAGCCATTCTACCTAATGAAATATAAAAGTCTTGGTGACACATACACTCCATCTTGGACCATGCCATTGACCAGTTTGGGATGTCTGTCATAATATTCTATACATACATATTACTTTAGATATTTATAAAATTAATTATATTGAGTGTACAGCAACAATATGGGTCTTCTTTACATTACGCTCTGACATTTAAAGCATTGTACATGAATCAGTTAAAAGTATAAATTTGCCAAAGCACACTCTTAACACTGGGAGAAATGGCATTCATAGTTGAATTTTATACTGATTATAAACTGTTCTGGGATTAGGTAGTACAGTTTTATGAAGTCAGCTTTGGACTTGATGGAGTGTGAAGTGTTTCAGTGTGGAAAATACTTTGTGAAATGAAAGGTGACACTGTTTATACAGATTTTGAATTTCATCTTTGTTGGCAAATTATACAAAATGTTTTAAAGTTGCTCCGCGTGTGAATGGACATACCGAGCAGCAGGTGCCCCCATAGCAAGCAGCTTGCTATGGGGGCACCCAACAGACAGGAGGAGCCAGGAGAGCCTGCGGGGGGACCCGAGAAGAGGAGGATCCAGGCTGCTATGTCCAAAACCACCACATAGAGCAGGTGAGTATAGACATGTTTGGTATTTTACAAAAAAAAAAAAAATTAACCTTTAGTATCACTTTCAACTAGCTACCTTGGACCATTATCCTAATTTTTTATTGTCTAGTTCCAAACAGAAGTGCCATCTTATCTTTCATAATCTCTAATAGTACATTGCTAGACATATCAGGAAAATATATTACTTTTATTGCATATTTTTAACACTCACAATTTGAACTGCATGTATATTTTTCTTGTTTTCTTTGAACATTATTGTAAAGTAATGTAATATTTTAGCAGTTGTAGATTTGTTTTTTTGGACAAAATTTTCATTTTAAGAGACTCAGATGTATCTGAATTTCCGAATAGACATAGTAACAAATGTGAATGAATCCGAAAAAGTTATAATGAAATTTTCAGAATAATTTGGATCATTGAGAAGAACCAGTTGCTAAGGAGCTGGCGGCTGCCACTCCGTGTGTGACGTCACTTCCGAGTTGTAGCTGTCACTTTCTCAGCTAGCACAGCCGAAAACCAATGTATAGCAATGCGGTCTCATTGCAATACAATAAGTGGAGCCCAGAAGAGACATGCAGGATATTTTAGACCCTGTATGTCCCAGTAAAGAGAACCTGTCACCTAAAAATCATCACATAATGGACTTTGTGTCCCCTATGTGACGAAAAAAAAAAGTTAAGTAAAAAAAAATGTTTTTTTTAATGCAAAAAGATAAAGTTACACCCAAGCACATAACATCCCCCACCCAAAATAATTTTGAGGCCCAGGCCCCCCCCTACCCCCACATATATACGGACGTACGAACATAAATGCACGTCAGGGCTCCTACATGTGAAAACGTCGATTGTGATACCCATGTTACATATCGCCGTGCATGCCGGAGTTAGAGCAATAATTCTAAAAGAAGACCTCCTCCATAACACTAAACTGATGACCTATAGGGGTTTTTGAAGCGTCACCTATGGAAAATATAGGGTACTGAAGTTTGGGCCACATCATAGGCGCACACAAATTTAATGTTTGGCATATTGGGTATCTATTTAGTCGGCACAACCTTGTCTTTTATACCAAATATTTGTGTAATTTATTGTGTTTGTTTGCCCTAAAATTCACTGTAGCGTGTTTTTTACTGAAATTTTGTGTTTCCTAGACATTGATTGTAATATCGTGGGACATAAAAAATTTGAACTACCACTCTTTTATTCTCTAGGGTGTCTGCTTTTAGAAAATATATAAAGTTGTACCTGTTTATCTGCAGTCTTTTCTCTACATCCATTCAAAGTTCAGAATTTATAAAGCTTGTCTGAACTTTCAGAAAACAGGATGCGGAGAGCTGCAATTACACACTATAGAGGTCAGTAAGGAGAGCTTTGTGAGCTGGTTGGAGGGAAGGGACACACACCCCTTTACACAGCACATATGAACAGAGCTGAGGCTGTGATTCACAGGCTGTGTGCCAGAAGTTCCTCCCCTGACACCTTTTTTTTTTTTTCTTGATGTCAGGAAAACTTGTCCTAAGTGATTCATGCTAATAGCAGAAGAAATAAGCACCAGACAGAAATGACACGCAGTGCTTTTAATTGAGAAAAGTAGACATTATAGAGGGATATGCTTGTTCATATTTCATGTTTGAGATTTACAACCACTTTAAGAGCATCTGCTGTTCATCTTAGCTTCCCATCATCAGTTACCAAACAGCAGATAGTTCTGACTATAGTTTGAACTATCACCAGAACTCATGGTACCACAGCATCATGCAGTTTAGTGCAACAGAATTTTTAAAACTGTATTGCGTATCTCACACACGTTGGGCAACCCACTAACCTTAACAGACTACCCTAAATGCACTGTGCTGGGACGCACAAAAAAAGTACACAGCTGGACACTCCTTATGGTGTAAACAAATCCTCAATGGCTGAGCATTGTCTCACTTGCACAGCAGCTTAGGTTATGGTGTTTGTTAAGCACACAGATTATATATTTTCTCCTCCCTGCTCATTGTCATTTTCACCAAGTTTACCTAATTTACAGGTGAAACTGAAAAAATTAGAATATTGTGCAAAAGTTCATTTATTTGAGTAATGCAACTTAAAAGGTGAAACTAATATATGAGAGACTCATTCCATGCAATGCAAGATAGTTCAAACCGTGATTTGTCATAATTGTGATGATTATGGCTTACAGCTCATGAAAACCCCAAATCCACAATCTCAGAAAATTAGAATATTGTGAAAATATTCTCGGCTCAAAGTGTCCCACTCTAATCAGCTAATTAAGCCATAACCCCTGCAAAGGGTTCCTGAGCCTTTAAATGGTCTCTCAGTCTGGTTCAGTAGGAATCACAATAATGAGAAAGACCGCTGACCTGACAGTTGTGCAGAAAACCATCATTGACACCCTCCATAAGGAGGGAAAGCCTCAAGAGGT